>NC_060139.1:527707333-528010363 GCF_021461385.2 Schistocerca piceifrons | reverse complement strand
ATGCAGATTGTTCTACATTCTGTATCGTATTAATGATTTTGAGCATTAATTACCTGTTCTTTTCCTGCCAGACGGAAGTACCGATAGTTCCATTTATCTGTACTTAAATCGTCTACAGTATATACATTTTAGATGTAAGAGAGTTTGTTAGATTAAAGAGCGTTGTCTTTCGGGTTCACTAACCAGCTTCCACAGCTCGTCGATCCTACTGGCCTCTGGAGTTTACGTTCAGCTCTTGTTGCTTATGAGGAACCTGAATGACAAAGAGAAATAAGCACGAACATCGTCATTCTTGTGAATTCTTCATGTCTGAGCATCCTTTCTGACACAGTATGTATCATCTAATACCTGGCTTCCAGATTCGGATTCATTTATTTTACGATGACTCCCGGTCCTCAGGAAGAACGGCGTTCACGGCAGGTAATAAGATTTACCCATGTCTTTATTGTAGAACTCGGCGATGTGAAATGTCCGATAAGCAATGATGTCCCGGCTATTAAAACTTTCTAGCTCTGGAACTTCGTCCACTTTTGGTTTACAGACGAGGGCCACGGTAACCAGCCGTTACCATGCTGCAGGTTATCATTGCTGCTAATGGTAAAGTTAAGAACTCCAAGACCGAAAACTGTTGGACCATGTATCTACATCTACATCTACATTTATACTCCGCAAGCCACCCAACGGTGTGTGGCGGAGGGCACCTTACGTGCCACTGTCATTACCTCCCTTTCCTGTTCCAGTCGCGTATGGTTCGCGGGAAGAACGACTGTCTGAAAGCCTCCGTGCGCGCTCTAATCTCTCTAATTTTACATTCGTGATCTCCTCGGGAGGTATAAGTAGGGGGAAGCAATGTATTCGATACCTCATCCAGAAACGCACCCTCTCGAAACCTGGCGAGCAAGCTACACCGCGATGCAGAGCGCCTCTCTTGCAGAGTCTGCCACTTGAGTTTATTAAACATCTCCGTAACGCTATCACGGTTACCAAATAACCCTGTGACGAAACACGCCGTTCTTCTTTGGATCTTCTCTATCTCCTCCGTCAGACCGATCTGGTACGGATCCCACACTGATGAGCAATACTCAAGTGTAGGTCGAACGAGTGTTTTGTAAGCCACCTCCTTTGTTGATGGACTACATTTTCTAAGCACACTCCCAATGAATCTCAACCTGGTACCCGCCTTACCAACAATTAATTTTATATGATCATTCCACTTCAAATCGTTCCGCACGCATACTCCCAGATATTTTACAGAAGTAATTGCTACCAGTGTTTGTTCCGTTATCATATAATCATACAATAAAGGATCCTTCTTTCTATGTATTCGCAATACATTACATTTGTCTATGTTAAGTGTCAGTTGCCACTCCCTGCACCAAGTGCCTATCCGCTGCAGATCTTCCTGCATTTCGCTACAATTTTCTAATGCTACAACTTCTCTGTATACTACAGCATCATCCGCGAAAAGCCGCATGCAACTTCCGACACTATCTACTAGGTGCAGGACGACTTGTGAACCTACGTGGTTAGAGGTATTAATAGCAATATTGTCTATTGCTTTATAGACTGTAAGGTGCATACGCATTGTCCTCCAGTAACAGTAGCCATACGGAACTCGTTTTTCTTGCTCCATAAAATGAAATTATTGTCAGTTCGGATACAAAACGTTGATGAATATCGATAGTTAGGCAGGAAAACATGGATACAGCTCAGTAATTTTACTTGTAAGTCTTTTCATTATAGTGTATAAGCAAAACTTTTAGTATGAGGGCTTGTTGAAAAACAATGGCTCCGAATATTTCATGAGAAAACTGTTAAGCTTTAAAATGAAAACAAACTTTAGTAACATTCAACATCTTTATTCTTCATATCTAAACGTTTACTTCTCAACATAGTCACCCTGACGACGACCGCATTACTCGCAACGAGAAACCAGTATGTTGATACTGTCACTGCAGAATGTCTGACATTGTTGACGTTGCTACAATTTTGCCTGCACCACTTCATTGCTATGAAAGTGAAGTCCACAAAGGTGTTCCTTCGGCTCTGGAAGCAGATGAAGACAGACTCGGACAAAGTGGGAACTGAATGTACGATGATCGATGACGATGAAACCGAGGCGTCGGCCTGTTGCAGACGTCGCTACGCTCGTGTCTGGTCTGGCACTGTCACGGTGAAGGAGAGGATGCTCTGCGTGTGGACGAACACTTGGAATTCGATTTTTCTGAGGCACCGACGAGGTTACGTCAGACAACGCCATGTTACACATTACATTTCGATGTCTTTTGCCGGCAGTTTGAATGAGCGAAGCGGAAAACTCGACTAAATGATATCCGTGATATGTATTTCTTCAGGCGATGTAAACAATAGAATAACAAATTCTGAGGAATTACTCTTCAGCAAGCCCTTGTAACTGAAATTTATTCTCCATCTAGGGAACGGTTACCATTCTGAAATGTGCCGCACTAGTTGTGATGAATTTCGGAAATTCATTTTTTTATTTTTCATTTATATCGCCACATTCAATAAAGTCATAGCATTCTGTCTACTTTGCATGGGTTTCTTGTCTGCTTGATATACCGACTATATCAAAACCGCCAGTAGTCTGTGTGACCTTTTTTTTCAGTTTTTATCTCCAGTAACATTACTGCTGACGTGGTTCACATCTACCTGAGCGTGTGTTTAACCACTCAGTATCTCCTTATATTCATGGATTGTTAGATGTGTATTTCTATATTCTAAGCTTGTAATTAAGGTCTACTTAATTTTTGTCGGCTTTCAGTTGTTATAAAATGCCTTGCGGCAGACAGCCAACTGAAGATTGTGGTGCAGCTGTGACTGCTTCCGTATTTGTCCAATGGCATTTAATTATATAACAGCTGAAATGTTCACAGACATCCGTTATAAATACAACTGCATTTAAGTTTCCGTTAATTTCATAAATTGTCATTTAAGTGTAGTACTTAAACATATGTGAAATGTAGAGAGAAAAATGCTAACTGGACCGCGATCCCTGCCAAGGATGGGGGATGTTGACAACAGCAAGGGCGGGTGCTGGTGAAGATACAACGACTCTTTGTTAGATTTTTACTAATTCATAGAGCGCAGACATTCTTCTGTATACGCTTCATTTTCTGGCACTGTGCGGCGTCCCCTAGAAATATTAAGGCATCGCAACTGCAGGTGTATACGTCTTTAGTTTGCGAGGCGACTTCAGATGGCAGGATGTGGCCGCGTTGCTATCACGGGTGGCAACCAGGGGTTCTGTGACGCTGAAGATGGCGTCGTTCCAGTGGCACGGCGATGGCGTTGCCCAGAGTGCAGGTCTGGCCATCGGTGAGGAGCAGGAGCAGTCGGATGGCCGGCCAGAGGAGACACCATTTATTCTGGCTTTTAACTATTTCATGTGTTATCCAGGAAAGGCAAGGACAAGCCACTGTGGCAGTCATAAGTCTCTGCAGTGTCCATCGGTGTCATCGTTCCACTCAGTGTGTGAAGGCAGGAACAGGGGATTTCGATGGTCCATGGTTAGCATGAATGGATGTAATGTATTGTGTATAATTAATACGCAGTTATACTTTGCCACTATTTATGTAAAGCTACAGATCAGGAAATGTATTCTACAAGTGAAATATAACAGTTGACGACATGAAAGTACAGTTTGATTGTGTCAGAATAAAACTATTACAAGGCCAACAGAATGATAAAACAGGCAAAACCATGTTTCAAATAATAATTTTTCCACTCAGTTTCTAACCTGATTGTAAAGCCGAATTATTACTTATCGGGTAGCAATCAGAAAGTATCATAAAAGAAGATAAGTTCATTCCACCGGTCTCTGTTACTAGTGAAAGAGGTAAGTTCTAAACTCTCGGAATTTCTTGCTTTCTGTGAAAGTTGTTGATGTCTTCAGTCAGCAGCACAGCCATCTCTCTTCACTCAACCCAGACGAGTCAGCTCCCCCAGGATGAGCCGACACACTTGCAATACTTCTAGTTCTTGGGACAGTCTGACAGGACTGGTTTACATAGACTCTTGGGTTTCACCACATAAAGTACAATAAACAGAAGGAATATATTTTAATAGAGTTAGAAACTATTAATAGAAATATATACTATTTCACATTTACTACTGATAACACAGTGATAAGTCATTAACTTTTTATGTGGCATGAATTTCATTTTTCGCGCCATTATGGTCGCAAAACATTGAGGTTGTGGAAGACCTCTGTAAGAGATGCACTACAGAGAATGTCGTTTCCACATGTACGAGTGATAGCTCGGTGGGGTCTCGTATTCGTTTAGATGTTCCCAGAACGGTAAGTACCTCTTCTTGTTCATGCGTTTTTAATAGGTTTCCTTTCAATGGGCTGGGAAGTAGCTTGTCTGTTCTGAACCCAAATATTTATGAAGACATCTTTTAATAAGCAGCGACCGTTGTTACGAGTACTATAATGCTGGAGCAGGTGTCCTAACTGATGACAAACGCCCTATGCAGCCGCCATCCTATCCTTTCTGGCATGATAGTAGAAAGATCTTTGGTAGGTGGACCCTGCGTGTAAATCTGAAGCTTGGTGCATTTCGTGAGAGTTAGGATGTCACTAGAATCAAGTTCTTCAAGGACGGTAATGGACCCCATGTGCACGGCATTCAATAAGATACAAGTCTATCCTCCAACGTGACAAGTCATCACCAAAGCTGGGCCTCTGTTTTGCATGCAAGTAACGGATTTCGCAAACCCGGAATTTGAGAGTTGGGAAATGGTGAGCAGCGACAGCCCTTGCAACCGTACTGCCACGCACTACGTGCTCAACCTAATGTAAGAACCGCGCATGCTAAGGCTTCACTAACGTTGACATGAGCCAACGTGAAGCGGTACGAAGCGGTTACTCTGATCTACACATGCAGCACAGCTATTGAATTCCCCCGGCCACACATCTGCCCACCTACTACAGTGTAGATGGACTAAAAATATTTTATATGCAAAATGCGTACATAAGGAACATGGCCGACGAAAAATGTGTGTAACCAGTAATATATACCTGGAAAAATTTAAGCGTAGAGAATTCCATATTTCTCTTAACAACTGAAGTGTCACTCCTTACTATTCAAGGGGCAAATTTATTTTCACATGGATACAATTACAATCTAGTAATCTCAGTTCGATAGTCTCAACCTAGTCAAAAAGTATTTAACTGGACGCTTCTGGATCTCTATAGCTCTTCCCCCTCTAGTCCAAGCGCATTATGATAGTCAAGAGATTTCAGGCATGATCGTTAGAGCATGTAGACTAATCGGTTTTAACATTCCTTTCCCAATGAGGCTGTCGAAGGTGAACGTAATAACTGGCATTACCTTTGACCACGAGTCTCATATTAACAACAAAACTTTTACGCAATTTGAAGACAGTCTCTATATATACGGACTTTTCTGGAAGAGCATACTGAATACCATGTTAACAGAAGTCTGGCAACAGCAGGGCCAAATGTTAAAAAAGCGAAAATTGTCAAAATACTGGCAGTACTTCCGAACTGTTGTGCACAGGATCTCTGGGTGACATTCAATGCTGAGTTTGCTTTCAATGAATGCCGGATTTTCACGTAACTGCTGCCATCCTAGTAGATCCAACTGGACAGTTCTACGTTCCTCACTTCATTAACGACTATAAACTCGTTGTATGGTTCTACTTCCACACTCAGACATCCTTTTTCTTTTGCTTGTTGTACTTGATCTCGAACGATACCTGTCCATTATCCTAAAGATGTTGCAAGAGTCAGTCTGTAGTAAGAACAGTGTCCTGTGCGTGTAATTGTGAGCACTTTATGAGTGAGCTAAGTGAGATTTCTATTTATTCATTAACGTATAACGAGTATTTTTTATGTACACTACTTACACTGAAAGTACAACAAGCTACACTGAAAAGAGTGCCTGGTACCAACCAGGCAACATAATTACTGTCAAAATAAACCACACAGCACGAATATCTGTTGCCTATCAAAGTATCTCTTCGCTAAATGTTGAAACTAAAGGTCATGTAGAACTTCATGTCGCGATATACAACAAAATTCAATTAATAGAACTCAGATTCAACATTGCAGAAAGTTAAAAAATGCAGCACATATTAGACTCCAATAACAGGAAAAAGAGAATGAAATATATCCAGAAAAATGCTCTGAATAGTTTTGGAGAAGAATCTTGATGAGTTGCAATTTCGTTAGTGCCGAATCTTGCATTGCTCAAAGGGAGGCAACAATTTGCCGTTTAAGTGTGAGGTAAGGGTAGCCACTTTCCCTTGATGGTGTGATTAACTCATATTCTCACATTCACTTTGGAACCCTTCACAACATGTTATACTTAATAGTCTGTGATTATCTTCCCACAGCAAAAGTGCTATTGGAAGTAACTTACCCTTCGGTAGCAGGCGGTAGCAAGAATACAGCTTCAGTGAATTAGCATACAAGTAGAACTTGTTATCTGCCTGGACACAAATGGTATTGTCGTCTTCTTCCGTGTATGACGCCGCCACAAACGTTCCAACAGCCTGGATGGTGGCGGACGGTAGCTCCTCATTCTGGATGGCGACGGTGATCGACCCTACTGGTTGTCCGTGCGCCACCGTAACTGCGACCAGTGCTGTAGAATACAGTGAACATTATTACAGATTGCAACTTCTTCTACTGGCTGCTGGTGCAACTTTACCATCTAGCACTTTAATACTGCTGTATGTTAATGTGACTGCCAGCTTGACAATACGGAGATGTAGTACAACTCAAATGACTAGTGCCACAACTCTGTCACTTGCTAATGTGTCTCCTCTGGATGGTAACGGTACTCTGAGTCTGATAGTCTTTAATTTCGATATGAAGTCCAATGTACTGATTTAGGAAAGCTATGGTATGAGGTTACCGCATATTTGTGGCATATGTGTAGAATGTTTTAAGACGTGCTGACATGAGTCTGTTTTCGGTACGTAATTGCTGATATAACTCAACAAGTCGCTCTTAATGGAACAAAGTCGATACTTGGAAAGATAATGTCAAGCGTTTGACGAGGAAGTGTCACATGCCCACTACCGATCGCAATATACTCGCTATAAAACAAAAAGTACTGCATATTTTGAGAGGTTGTAGTTTAGATCAAACCATGTGAAATGTCCAGTACAATTGGGCTCAAAAACGCTTACCTTTGAGCAGTAGTGGAAACTGTAAACCATATTCATAGTTCTGGGTAAGTGGAGCACATACATTAACCCTAACTCAACCAGTACGTATTGTGAACAGCTTGTGAAAACCATTTACATTGTAATATTTTCTCTGCATTTACCTGAATAATGGGAGCCTCTCATCACAAAAGGTGAATAGCAAACATTATATTGAGCACATCCTTTAGCGACGACTCACAAATGCAGGTCATATGTGATACCTGATGTCTCATGTGTTTTTCAGCTACTTCCTTTCATGAGTTTGGAACCATTTCTCGTAACTATGTATTTATGAATTTTGTCATGAATTAAATATTATCAAAATATAGATTATGCCGAATGAATAAATAAGAAATAATTATGCTGATAGTTGTAGTAAATACGCCGTCAGTGTCAAAGAAATTATGTTGAACTAACATAAAGAACATATTTCAAGGAAAAAAACATCGTTGTCGCGAACGCATGCAGTCCTAGAACAGAGGGTAGAGATGAGTTGCGAAGCGTCTGTAGTGTGGTAGAGACACGTGTGTCGGCCCGCAAATGCCAAATGGAGATTGTTGTCGAAATGGTGTTATAATATACACGTGGTATGACAAAATAAATATACGCCAGGACATGTATGGACACAGAACATGATCGAAAGAAGATGTTGGAATTAATGAAAAGAGCTGTGAGCATAACTTTTATTTAAGCTGTTGACTAATTAAGAAGAGCCTACCACCAATAATGAATGTCTTACTAAAGATTAGATCGTATCAGAAGCAAAACATATCAAAGTAAGATATAACCAGTATTTTCATAGCTCCGTGACAGGTATGCCAGCTTAACTGTAAATCTTTGGGACATTCTTCAGAGCATACTTCCCAGATCCAGTTCGTTAGCCATCAAGAGTGTACTACTCTCAAACCATAGCTTCCGAGAAAGTCGTAAGTAAAAGAAATAATTAAAAGAAATTCGATCCAGTTAGTGTTACAATTGATTTTCAATAAAATATCAGTGTAATTAAAAGCTGTAGTATTTACGGTTGTTCATACAGTTTTCCACAACTACCAGTCACTAAAAATTAGAAGTGATTCAAATGCAACCATATTTTATTGACAAAAGAATGCTGGCTAACAGATAGTCAAAGAAAGTTTACGATTTTATGTTGCGTTCCGTAAATGACTTTATTGCATATGTCTAAGTAGCATTAGTAATGGCAAATAACAGTTGCCATAAATAACGGTTGCTATGGCATCATTTGCGAAGTAACCAGTAAAGATTTATACTCTGTTCTGGTCACAATTCAACATATTTTCAAACAGGCAACAGTAAATTTAGGTACGTAATACAGTATAGTTTCTATGGAAAGTTCATAGTCGTTGCAGATTTATAATTAACATTATTGCAGGCTAAATTAACGTCTTCAGTGTTCGTGCTACACATGTTTTCGCAACTAAACTGTGTGTATTTCATTAATTTGCCCCATTACCTTTCTTGCCCAGTATTTGCGTGATTAAGTACTTACCAAATTTAATTTTTGGCCCTTTCTGGAGCTGAAGACCTCTCTATTCTGGAATCTAAATTCGTTCAGACGAAATTGGCATACCCAACTACGGCTAACGACATCTAAACTATATTTATTCCCATTCTTTTACATTTATATCGGTGTTGCACCCAGTAAATACTCGTGTGTTAACGATGAGGTCGTAACTACCTGCGCCTTACCAGTAAACATTTATATGCGGATTACATATCTCGTTTCCATTTACTATGGAACAGTAGCTACGTGTGTCACAAAAAACGTTTATTTAGTCCAGGGATAATATGAGGAGTACATGCTGCTATAAAACAACAAAATAACGCGATCTCATTTGATTACTCATTCTTTATTACATTATGTGGATGATTCGAGATAGCAAACAGCTTATGTATATTTGAAGTATTTCAAAGCAGTAACGATGAACAAGTGCTCACGCCTATTGAGGTGTGCATTTCATAGTCCATGCCCATAAGAATTTTTTCTTGTTTCCTTCCATATAACCATCTCTCAAAATTGTGCCAGTGACCAACTCTTCGCCGAGTGTATAAACAGATTTTCACGAGGATAACTACACTCCTGGAAATTGAAATAAGAACACCGTGAATTCATTGTCCCAGGAAGGGGAAACTTTATTGACACATTCCTGGGGTCAGATACATCACATGATCACACTGACAGAACCACAGGCACATAGACACAGGCAACAGAGCATGCACAATGTCGGCACTAGTACAGTGTATATCCACCTTTCGCAGCAATGCAGGCTGCTATTCTCCCATGGAGACGATCGTAGAGATGCTGGATGTAGTCCTGTGGAACGGCTTGCCATGCCATTTCCACCTGGCGCCTCAGTTCGACCAGCGTTCGTGCTGGACGTGCAGACCGCGTGAGACGACGCTTCATCCAGTCCCAAACATGCTCAATGGGGGACAGATCCGGAGACCTTGCTGGCCAGGGTAGTTGACTTACACCCTCTAGAGCACGTTGGGTGCACGGGATACATGCGGACGTGCATTGTCCTGTTGGAACAGCAAGTTCCCTTGCCGGTCTAGGAATGGTAGAACGATGGGTTCGATGACGGTTTGGATGTACCGTGCACTATTCAGTGTCCCCTCGACGATCACCAGTGGTGTACGGCCAGTGTAGGAGATCGCTCCCCACACCATGATGCCGGGTGTTGGCCCTGTGTGCCTCGGTCGTATGCAGTCCTGATTGTGGCGCTCACCTGCACGGCGCCAAACACGCATACGACCATCATTGGCACCAAGGCAGAAGCGACTCTCATCACTGAAGACGACACGTCTCCATTCGTCCCTCCATTCACGCCTGTCGCGACACCACTGGAGGCGGGCTGCACGATGTTGGGGCGTGAGCGGAAGACGGCCTAACGGTGTGCGGGACCGTAGCCCAGCTTCATGGAGACGGTTGCGAATGGTCCTCGCCGATACCCCAGGAGCAACAGTGTCCCTAATTTGCTGGGAAGTGGCGGTGCGGTCCCCTACGGCACTGCGTAGGATCCTACGGTCTTGGCGTGCATCCGTGCGTCGCTGCGGTCCGGTCCCAGGTCGACGGGCACGTGCACCTTCCGCCGACCACTGGCGACAACATCGATGTACTGTGGAGACCTCACGCCCCACGTGTTGAGCAATTCGGCGGTACGTCCACCCGGCCTCCCGCATGCCCACTATACGCCCTCGCTCAAAGTCCGTCAACTGCACATACGGTTCACGTCCACGCTGTCGCGGCATGCTACCAGTGTTAAAGACTGCGATGGAGCTCCGTATGCCACGGCAAACTGGCTGACACTGACGGCGGCGGTGCACAAATGCTGCGCAGCTAGCGCCATTCGACGGCCAACACCGCGGTTCCTGGTGTGTCCGCTGTGCCGTGCGTGTGATCATTGCTTGTACAGCCCTCTCGCAGTGCCCGGAGCAAGTATGGTGGGTCTGACACACCGGTGTCAATGTGTTCTTTTTTCCATTTCCAGGAGTGTATATCAGATATCATGTAAAAAAACGTAACCAAAAAAATGTTTTTGGTGAACGAAAATTTATATATCCTGCCAATACTTACCAGCAACAAAGAACAGAGCAGCCTTCATTGTACTCGATAAACTACTGCTCTTGGTCTTACATTTTCATTTATATATGTTTAAACACCCGATGACTTCAACGTATGTTGTCGTACTGTTCCTTTCTGATTTTCCGTTCCAGGAACTGTGGTTTCAGCAGATTAACTATCCTTGTTTTTGGCAAGGTGCATTATCGTTCACTCTGTCATATTTATTGCCAACGCTATTTCAACAACTACTGTCAAAAAGACGGGTTATCATACTGCACCGGTCAGTTCTTTCTTACTCGATGTAGCCGCGCTGGGTAGCCGCGCGATCTGAGTCGCCTTGTCACGGTCCGTGCGGCTCGCCCCGTCGGAGGTTCGAGTCCTCCCTCGGGCATGGGTGTGTGTGTTGTCCATAGCGTAAATTAGTTTAAGCAGTGTGCAGGCTTTGGGACCGATGACACAAGTAGTTTGATCCAAAAGACGTTACCACAAATTTCCAACTTTCATTCGATGTCATTGTAAGAAGACGGGTATCCTTAACCCTTCTCTCATTCGGTGTCATTCTAGTAGGGCCGAGAAAACAAAAAGACGTGTGTCCACGTAAGACAACTTCAAGAGCTCACCAACACAGCTGAGTAGATATCTGACACGCATCTTACAGCCAGTACTTGTTAAATGTGCAGTGAGAAGAAGAAGCTCTAGTAAAAAAGTGAGTTCCTACAAATAACTCATAAAGCTTTCTTTTAAATTAATAATACATAGTTTAGGCACAGGCTCGAAACGAAGATTTTTTTCTGTCAACGAAGCTTCTGATAATGCAGTACGGCTCAAATCCTGAAGAAATTAAATGTACAGATGCCACTGATCGTGCACTTTGCGATCTAAACAGCTTTCCATTTTGAAGGTGAGAGCTCTGTACCTAGAGGATAGTACACCTACGACCTAGGTGCGCTGCGATATTAAGTACATACACTAAAGCGCCAAAGAAACTGACGTAGGCTTGCGTATTAAAACACAATCTTAGCAGGCAGTACGCAGCACTGTGGTCAGCAACGCATGTATAAGCCAACAAGTGCCTGGTGCAGTTGTTAGATCGGTTACTACTGTAAAATAGCAGGTTAGCAAGATTTAACTGAGTCTGAAAGCGGTGTCATATAGACGGCGCACGAGCGTTGGGACGCCGCATCTGCGAGGTAGTGATGAAGTGGGGATTTTCCAGTAAGACCATTTCACGAGCGTACTATGAATATCAGGAATCCGATGAAAGATCAAATCTCCGACATTGCGGCGACCGGAAAACGGAAACTGGAACAACGACTGAAGAGATTCTTTCAGCGTGACGGAAGTGCCACACCTCGGCAAATTGCTACGGATTTCAGTGTAGGACCATGAACAGGTATCAGTGTGCGAACCATTCAACAAAATTCATCGATAAAGCCTTTTGGAGCAGAAGACCCTTTCGCATACCCTTGTGACTACACGGCACAAAGCTTTACGCTTTGCCTGGGACCGTCAAAGCTGACATTGGAAGATTTATGAGTGGAACAATGATGCTTGGACGGACGAGTCTCGTTTCATATTGTATGGAGAGAATCTCATGAATCTATGGAAGCAGCATAACAGCAGGGGACGTTCAAATTGGTGTAGGCCGTGTAATGGTATGGTACGTGGGCAGTTGCAGTGATATGGGACGCCTGATACGTCTAGAAACGACTCAGTCTAATGCCGCGTACTAGTCACCTGCATCCATTCATGTCCATTGTGCATTCCGATGGCCTTGGGAAATTCTAGCAGGACAATGCAACTCCCTACACGTCCAGAATTGCTACAGCAACGCTCCTCTGAGTATAAACACTTCCACTGGCCACCAAATGCCCCAGATATGGATATTATTGAGCATATCTGTGATGTCTTGGAACATGCTGATCAGGAAAGATCTGAACCCTCTGGTACTCTTACGGATTTACCGACAGCCCTGAAGGTTTTACGGTGTCACTTCCACGCAGCAGTACTTCAGACATGCCATGTCGAGTTGAGGCACTTTTGCGTACGGGAGGGGGGAGGGGGTCTCCACGATATTAGGCAGAGGTACCAGTTGTTTGGCTCTACACTGTAATATATATATATATATATATATATAGATTAAATCTGTGAGCGCTCTGTCAGATGGGGCATGTTAGATTCTTTTACACACCTATTTTGCCTGTAACGGGAATGAAACAGACGCTTTCTGTCGACACTAAGCATCGCATGTAAGTAGAGACGAGTACCACTTGTTTGGGCTGATTCCAAGTAAACAATCAAAAACGTAATTGCAAATATCAGTAGAAAAGCCGTAGATAATGCTCCTAACGACTCTTCGGAGATCAGTTACATACAAATTTTAAGCGGCGAATCGATAGAGCGCTCCTAGATTTAATCTAGTGCGACACCCTTTTTAACGATATGTGTTAACAGGGTCTTTGAAACTTGAAGAACAGCAAGTGCCTGAGCAGCGACAGCATGGCCCTGTCATGCTTGCTGGCCGCGGTGGTCACTGGAATGAACGCTCGTAAGGGGACTAGGTTCCTGACCATCGTGTTTGGCGTATGGCTGGGGCATCGAACTGTATCTGCGTCTGCAGCAGCAATTTGATAGTTGGTAACGCAGTGGTACAACGAACTGTTAAAAATCAATTACTTAAAGAACAGCTCCGAGCTAGACGCCTTCTGACGTACATTCCATTGAACCCAAAACACTGTCATCACCGAAATCAGTGGTGTGAAGCGAAAGATAACTGAAAGCAGGCTGCAGGTCTATTACGTTTTCTGACGGTGAATGCCGTTGCCAACCGGTATGCATACTAAACGCACTGCGTCTATACTGGGGGTTATGGTCAGGGGTGCGAGTTCCTATGATAGCGGATGCACTCTCACGATTAGCCCACGCATCCAGAATGAAAACTTGTAAGTAATTTGTTGATTCGGCCAGTTGTGCTGCCATTAATGAACAGCATTCCAGTGTGTGTTTTCCAACAGAATAACGCTCGCCTAGATACCGCTTTTGCACCACAGCATACTATACATACTGTCGTCTACCCCTGGTCTATCACCATATCCGGCTCCAATCGGGCACCATGAGACACAAACTCCGGCTTCATTCACAGCCAGCATTAACCGTCCCTGTACAGACGAACCAAGAGCATAATGCAAGCACGTTTGCGTATTCGCATTCAACATTCTGGCTGTTACACCGGTTTTTAATGTACCAGCAATGGCATATTTCGCGCTTACGTTACCCTGTGATCATACGAATACAGTCACTTCCAGACGTTGTCTATTCAAATGTATTCCAGAATTTTATACTCTCTACTTTAAGATTTCTGGGGTTGCGATTTAAGTGTATTCCAGAGTTTTCGATACTCTACTTGAAGATTTCTGGGGTTGCGATTTTTTCCCTCACTGTATATTAGATGTTACTCCAATAGTAGATCATTATTTTGTATATAGTTTGGAAAAGCACGGATTTTGTTGATCGCTTATATAAAGGTCTTTCGCATTTCATTTATCGACGGAGCGTAGGCGGATTATTGGTCGTATGAATCTCTGCCAGCAGACCCGACCTTCACTTTATGCTCAAAGTATCTGCGGCGATACATATAGGGATGGCAGACATTCACAGATTCTTTTCTATCCCTACATAGGAGTGACTAGGTTTCCACGGAAGTCCTGGCGTCATTGACAGAACATTTGCCAGCGGAGACTAGTGCAGGAGGGTTCTGAAATTCACTGATTATTTACACCACCTTTCATTTATGTATTATTGACAAAACTTTACCACCTGGTGAGCAAGATGTATGAGACAGGGGAAATACCCTCAGACGTCATGAAGAATATAATAATTCCAATCACAAAGAATGCAGGTGTCGACAGATGTGAAAATTACCGAACTATCGGTTTAATAAGTCACAGCTGCAAAATACTAACGCGAATTCCTTACAGACGAATGGAAAAACTGGTAGAAGCACACCTCGGGGAAGATCAGTTTGGATTCCGTAGAAATGTTGGAATATGTGAGGCAATACTGCCCTTACGACTTATTTTAGAAGAAAGATTAAGGAAAGGCAAAACTTCGTTTCTAGCATTTGTAGACTTAGAGAAAGCTTTTGACAATGTTGACTGGAATACTCTCTTTCAAATTCTAAAGGTGGCAGGGGTAAAATACAGGGAGCGAAAGGCTATTTACATTTTGTACAGAAACCAGATAGCAGTTATAAGAGTCGAGGGACATGAAAGGGAAGCAGTGGTTGAGAAGGGAGTGAGACAGGGTTTTAGGCTCTTCCCGATGTTATTCAGTCTGTATATTGAGCAATCAGTAAAGGAAACAAAAGAAAAATTCGGAGTAGGTATTAAAGTCCATGGAGAAGAAATAAAAACGTTGAGGTACGCCGATGACATTGTAATTCTGTCAGAGACAGCAAAGGACATGGAAGAGCAGTTGAACGGAATGGACAGTGTCATGAAAGGAGGATATAAGACGTACATCAACAAAAGCAGAACGAGGATAATGGAATGTAGTCGAATTAAGTCGGCTGATGCTGAGGGAATTAGGTTACGAAATGAGACACTTAAAGTAGTAAAGGAGTTTTGCTATTTGTGGAGCAAAATACCTGATGATGGTCGAAGTAGAGAGGATATAAAATGTAGACTGGCAATGGCAAGGAAAGCGTTTTTTAAGAAGACAAATTTGTTAACACCGAGTATAGATTTAAGTGTCAGGAAGTCGTTTCTGAAAGTATTTGTATGGAGTGTAACCATGTATGGAAGCGAAACATTTCGATAAATAGTTTGCACAGTAAGAGAATAGAAGCTTTCGAAATGTGGTGCTACAGAAGAATGCTGAAGATTAGATGGGTACATCACATAACTAATGAGGAGGTATTGAACAGAATTGCGGAGAAGAGGAGTTTGTGGCACAAATTGACAAGAAGAAGGGACCGATTGGTAGGACATGTCCTGTGGCATCAAGGGATCACCAATTTAGCATTGGGGACAGCGTAGAGGGTAAAAATCGTAGAGGGAGACTAAGAGATGAATACACTAAGCAGATTCAGAAGGATGTAGGTTGCAGTAAGTACTGGGAGATGAAGGAGCTTGCACAGGATAGAGTAGCATTGAGAGCTGCATCAAACCAGTTTCAGAGCTGAAGACCACAACAACAACATAGGGTTAGACGTCGTCTGGTAGGACGACCTGATATGAACAAGTGCTCATGCATATTAAGGCGTGCATTTCATAATCCATGTGCAAAGGAATTTTATTATTGTTTCCTTCCACATAACCATCTCTCAAATATGTGGCAATGACCAATTCTTTTCCCCATTTCCTCCACTTGGGAAATCCCGCAGACTTCCTGTACACCCCTTCACATACCCCTCTTGTCTCCAATCAGGATATTAGTGGGAAAAAGACTCACTTTGTCCTGAGAGAGGGATGTAAGATAGCGTGTTTATTTGTTTGCTTTATTTTGGGGGTGTTGGGTTGTCCTCCACAATCCTCAGCCCCTCAACCCCATCCTCACATATTCCAATCATTTGTGTATCCGGAATCTCAGATATGAATGCAACACCCGTTTCCACCACCACATGTGAATAGGTGGTAAATTGGATGGAGTGGAAGGTACTGTCTTTACTTTTGGTGGGAAATGTGTTCAGTAAAGATGTTGGTGATGGACAGAGTGGATTTTAACATGTGTATTACCAGTAAGCATACAACTGAGGACTGCATTCTAAAGTCTTCTACGGAACGGATGGAAGGAACTGATAATGAATGAATATAGTGGGAATACCTTACAAGAGGATATAGGACGATAGACTGAGAATGTATTTCGCAACTCATAAAGAATACTGACTGTGCTAGAACTGCTCGTGTTTTTTAAAATGGCCGGTCAGTTCACAGTGTTTAAGACAGATTTGTCCTTCTCCACTACCACAGACTGAATGAAGCTCGGATTTTCTCTCAATTTCGTGTGAATATACGTTCACTTTGCTGTGGACTCTAATCCACAATACTAGTCGAAATTGGCGGGGAAGTCAGAATAATTATCTCCAAACGATCTAAAAATGTATATCGCCTAGGGAAGTTGTATACAGACCCATACATACGTGGTAAGATCGGACAGGACATCAAAAAGCCACTAAAGTGTAGGAGAGTAGCCTCCTACCGATCTACAATTGTATAGCTACTCAGAACCTTGTACACAGACACATGTTAAGAAGGGATAGAATAGCTGACTATCATTGAAGTGTAAGGACGCCAATACACACTACCACAACTCTTAAAAATAGTTCACTTCTCAAATTACTTACAGAAATTGTAAGAAAAAAACCGTCACTTGTGAACAATATGTCATAGTGCAACATATGCGCTAATTGTTGAGTAAAATCGTTGCAACAACACAGCTACTATAATAACTGAGCGTAAAATATATCACCAGGACAGAGACGGTTTAGCTGCACATGTGTTCACCCGGAAGTGTTCATACAATCCAACCACCTTAGAAAAAATTTTATCTCCTTCCCCTCTCCCATCAACTACTCCTCCGATAGCTAGATGTAATGGTTTTCAAGCCTGTGCTACAATTTCCCTGTTGCTGAAGGTACACGAAGATGTTGCAGTGAGACTCTTTATAAATACGTAATGTGTGAATACCCAAGCACAATCCAACACTCTCATTTCGCACGTCAATCGACCGCAAAGCACCAAGTGCTAAATATATTCATGATGTTGTAAGGATTGACATTTGAGAATTGAAGCGCAGTACACACACCACACATACGAGCTTCTGTCGCTGCACAATCAGCATACTTGCTAGATCGCTATTCAGCTATCCAGAGGTCTCTGTGAGCACAGCCGAGAGGATTTGACACCAAAATTGCACCCAACAGCCGACTAGCTGGATTCTCTCCTTGTACCCGTCTGTTGCACGACATTAAGCACAACTTCCGATCGCATAATACGTCAAGACGACTTTGGTCCTCTGGCCATGGCACACTGCATGACAAGCAGGTGTGTCATGCAGTTACACCCTGGGACAGACCCTCCAGGAGATGCTCTTTTCAAGGAACACTATGGAGAACTGATATTTGAAGATGACTACTAAATGATTCTACTTGTACCAACACATATTTCACGTAACGACCACAAAGACCAGCTACAAGATACTAACGCTCCCATAGAGGTTTATAGCAGTCTTTTTCTCTCTCGCTGTTTTTGCAAGTGGAATAGGAAAGGAAATGTCTAGTAGTAATACAAGCACATCATCTGCCAAGGCTTGCGAAGTATACCGATATAGATGTAAATTTAGCCTACTTATTAAGATGTCGGTCCCACCATTTATAGACAGACAAACCTCATGTTGCCCGTTATTTGTCAAGGAAGCAAAAGAACTTCTCCGCTGATTATCTCTCTATAAAAACCTTTGGGTTATAATATTCATAACAATACAGAAACATAGCACCTAAATTTCTTTGCTATCTAATGATTGTCTATACATATTCGCTGCACTTGTCCTACACTGCTTTTTCACAGTTCCACAATTACTGTGCTAGAGATACGAAAGTATAAGGGTGTCAGAATCATTTATGACTGCGTAGTGTTCCGTGAGAGAAATGTCACTTTTCTTCAATTTGTGCATAACTCCATAATACGAATCTATCAGTAACACAGAGCTTCCATTAAACTGTTGCTCGAAAACTACAGTATCACACATCATACACTGATCAGCCAGAACATTATGACCACCTAGTTAATAGCCAACTTTATCATGGATGACAATTGTTACGTTTCATGGCATGAAAGCAGTAAGGCGTTTGTAGGTAAATGGATAGAGTTGGCACAACTTCTGCCCATACAAGTCACCTAATTCCTGCAAATTCGGGTGATGGGGGCAATGAGCTCTGACGCCTTGTTCAGTCACGTCCCAGACTTGTAAGATTGGTTTCAGACCTGGCACGTCGGTGGGCCGGCACTTCAACTTGATCTCGCCACAGCGTTCCTGAAACCACTCCATCACACTCCTAGCAATGTGACATGGCGTTTTATCTTGTTGAAGTGTGCCAATGCAGTTGTAAAACATGATCGTCATGAAGGACTGTACATGGTCAGCAACCAGTGTGGTTACTCCTAGGCCATCATGGTGCCTTGCACGAGCTCCACTGAACCCATGGATGCCCACGTGAATGTTTCCCAGCATAATGGAGCCGACACGGCTGGTCTCCAGCCCACAGTACAAATGTCAACGAGCTGGTACTCTCGAAGACGACTGATTCGTGTACTTCCATCAACATGATGAAGGTTATCGGGATTCATCAGACCAAGCAACCCTCTGCCACTGCACCAGCGTCAAGTGCCGATGGTCACATGCCCATTTCAGTCGTAGACGCTGATGTAGTGGTGTTAACTCTGGAACATGCATGAGTTGTTGGCTGCAGAGGTCCACAGTTAGGAGCTTGTGTACAAGATCGCCAATCTAGGAGATCTCGTGTTCCTTTAACTTTAGCATGCTTTTTTCGTTGTTTCTGCAACACGGTTCTAATTCGTTTTATGTACCAAGCGTTATCAGCACCGTCCTTTGTTAAATTATTTGGCACGAATGTTTAAATTTCTCTCGAACTATTTCTTTGAATTCAAGACACGTCTGGTCTACACTTACAATGTTAATTTGGAACAAGTGAAGATCGACTCTGAGGAAGGCATTGAAAAAAGGTGACATATTTGTCACGAGACACTATGCTGTCAATGAAAACTCTGTCACCATTACACTGTCATATTTCTGGCGTAGTAACCATAGAAACATAATAAAGGAGATTAGGCCACGTACAGGGTGACATTTGTAGGCACTCATTCGATATCGATGAATTGTAGGTGCTATGTGTCTGAATTCCTTTGTGCAGTCCACATATAATTTACATGGCTGTGACTATCATCCTATAAGACAGTGCAGTAGTTTTCTAGTTGTGGTAGCTTTCTACATAGTCAGTGATGGGCAGAGGACTAGACAGCCTGCTGAAATGGTTCAAATGGCTCTGAGCAATATGGGACTTAACTTCTGAGGTCTTCAGTCTCCTAGAACTTGGAATAACTCTGACTCGTTTACTCGTTGAAATCAGGTGGATTCAAACGTTATATATCAAAGACAAGAAGAAACTTGAGCTCTATACCGCTTTATTCGAGGTTTGTGAGTATACTAATTACAGCCTCTGACATACGTCTCATGAACTGACTGCAGCGAGAAAACTGGAGGTTCAAATGACGTTTTCATTGAGAGACGATCTGCAGCAGAAGTTCTGTCTTTTGTATTCTTCATAAATAGGAGACAATATATTTCCATTGGTTTCTATTGATCTGACGAAGACTTAGGCAATACTTCCTTAATAGGTTTTACAAACACAGCAGGATGATTTTTTCATGGGTTGTGATAACCTCGAACTGTCGCTGCTTCAATAGACATTCTTCTAACAAAACGGCAACTCCCACCCTGTATGGAACACAGTTATGTGACACATTTCAGGCAGCGCCAGACTAATATAGTCACCACGCCCTACTAACTGATCTAACTGATGGCGGCATGTCATGAACCATTTCTTTGACAGCAGACGATACAAGCTTTTATCACTAATTTGAGAAGTGGTATTGAAAAGCCATTCAGGCAACTCTTTACTTAAATTAGCTTTGATTTCATTTAACTTTGACCTGAGTGGTTCATCTGAAGTTCGTCTCTCAGATAACAGATCAGAAGAGGACCTTTGCCCAACGAGCTGTAATTCTTAATATAGTTTTTCATTCATCTGAGTGCCTATATGCAAAATCAACTTTTAAAAGTACTGTGAATAATTTTTCCCTCTGCATGTGAAACTGTTTCTTTAACTTATAACTTTCCCTCTACTGTTCAAACCGTTTCTTTAACATAACGTCTTTTCCAGAAGTGAACTTATCGGCTTTTCCATTTACCTCCTGAACATATCCTTTTATATAACTTATTCCACCTATTAATTTTCGTATGGCCTTGGTATTGCCATGGTATTCAAAAATCGTTTTCACCGTTGCCTGTAAACTTCGACATATTGCCGTAAATGGGTACTGAGTATGGCTAGCCAATTTGTTCACTCTCAGCCTTTGACTCCAATTCACGCCCCTGACGAGACAATATTTTTGCCGGTCGCATCAACGAATTCACTACCTTCAGGGTATGATTCTACGTGATTATGTTTTTCAGATTAAATATTTATTTTTTTTCTATTTTTACCATAATACGGAGATGGCTATAATTACATGGACAAATTACATATATTAGTGTAATAACAGCACACAAGCAATGTTAATTAAAAATGGGCACCTTTCACTAAGAATTTCAAACAATGTAACAGCACTGTAACATGTTGCATATTCGCTACACATAGTCAGCTAACTTGCACAACATAACTATGTAACAGTGGCAATTAATTCACAAATAACTCAAATAATGCAAGCTTGATTGAAAATAGGCTGTCAATGATTAATTGTATAATTAATTATATGCATAAATTAAGTAAATAAGTAATGTTGTCCTTACCTCGAACGTTTTGACGTAAAGAAAAACACATAATTTCAAAAAATTATAACATCTTTTTCTTCGACTTCAGTCCGTTTCCGCCAATATTTTAGAGTTTTCGTTCAGTACAAGAAACAGAGAAAAACAAGTTTTAATCACGTAATGGCAATAAAAATTCGTATACATAATATTTATAAACTGTGCTGTAAGACGGTCGACAGTGTAATATATCACCTCTCTTCCCCACCCCTGGGTTTTATTATTTTAAGATTGTTCATTAGACCTAAATGTTATTAAGAAAAGCATACATCACACTGCGAAGAAGAAAAGAGAACATGTAATTATAAAATTTAGGAAGATGACGTTGATTCTTTCACTTTTTTCTTACTGTCTAATAGATCCTGTAAGATATTGCGAGTTTGATTTCATTTTCATGAACAATTAGCAGCAGACCAAGAAGTAGTCGTTGGAATGAAAAGAGTTTGATGACAACATATCGTCTTGGTGCTAACTGACAAAGTGAACTGATAGTTTTTGTAATAATAACGAAACTTCGTTTATAAACGTAGATTGCAGTTTCAACTTACTATGTTGAGTTCAGAATACGATAGAGCGCTTACTGGGTCCGATCGTCATGTTACTAAACAGGCTGCTTCAATCTGAACAGAATGCAGGACTATGCACTATACTGCAAAGTAAATAGGAAATAAATCAAGCAGAATTACTGTGTCACAGCATAACTCAAGTTACAGGAATGACACAACCCTCTGGCAGCAAGGAAGAAAGAAACCACTATAATCTATTACTTTAGCAAAACAAAATATCAGAATGTTTTTCTCAGGCAAAGTGTGTACAAAGATGACGTTTATCATCACCGATTTCACTGTTAGGTTAAATAATTTGCTGCAGATGCTAACAGAAAAAAAAATCAAGGGACAAACCCTCACAAGAGCTTACTACCGAAATTAACTGACGACATTGCAGGACATTCTCAAGACAAAACTTCGCAGGGTGGATTTACATAGGTATCTTCTTTTAGTTAATACAACTTCGCTCTCCTCTGGTAAAATCCTGATATGGTAAGCAGTGTCATGTTTCTCTTCGTTCGAATGAAGAAACCGTTTTGCTGCAGGCATTTCCAGAGACACGACGAGAGGATTTTCGGGGTGTTACCGTTTCATGAACAGCCAAAATGCAGACTTCTACAACCATACATCCTAGGGCATACTGTGTCGCAGATGTAGAAGACGAACACAAAGTTCGAAATCGCAGCATAACTTGTGCTCTTCTTGTAGCGAAGGATTGTCGCGCTGTCTTGGGAGCCTTGTCACGCTCCATGCGGCTCCACCCGTCGGAGGTTCGAGTCCTCCATCAGGCATGAGTGTGTGTGTTGCCCATAGCGTAAGTTAGTTTAAGTTAGTAGTGTGTGGGATTAGGGACCGATGACCTCAGCAGTTTGGTCCCATAAGACCTTACTACAAATTGCCAATTTTCGACTTTGTAACTGATAACTGTACTATCGTAGTTGCTGTATCCTGCGTGGAAACCAATAAATATCAGGACAGTTCAATTGCTGTAATATAGGCTATATGCTATTTGTAAGAGTATATGTGGATGCTTTGTTACAGTAAGAAAATATTCCTGTCTTTGTGCCAATACAAACAGAAAGAAGTATGCTAGCAAATGAATGGACAACAGAAGTAGCGTTATATAGTAAGAAATGATACCAAGTGTCAGTTTACATTTCACACATTTTAGATACAGTACATATTCATTCCAACGACGTATTACAAATTCTGTTAGCATCCTGTCACAAATCCCACTATAATATTCGATGTTGCACACAACGACACATGTATTTTCACCGTTCCCAACTGATGGACTGCGAGTCTGAGTGAGACAGTGTTGTCTCCTGGATAGTTAGCATTGCGGGTCTGTTTCGTAAAGTAGGTCAGTGACTTTGTGTTGTGTTAAGATGCCAAATGGTTGTACAAACATCAAGTACAATTGATATCAGGGTCTCCTCAACATTCGGAAACGGTGTAAGGATCACGAGAGTCTATTTTAATGTTTTGAGCTGCAAGGCTTTGTAGCCGTGAATTTCAAAACAGTTTGAGAACTTTACAACGAATTTTTCTTCCTGAAATGTTACGCTCGTGGCTTTGTGAATTCAGTGGTCTACAGTGCACGGTACAGAATCAGTCTTTTACCCATTGGAATATTTGTGCGTTTGTGTACATCACATGCCCATTCAATGAGCACAATTACGTTTTCGCTGCGACTGTAAGGTTATATAATAAAATATTTTCAAATCATTGGAATTTCCTTGCTTTTATGTTCCAGTGTTAACCATTTTACACCGAGCTGTTCTTTGTTACTGGTAGCAATTCATTCCACTTTGATTCAGAAATGATGTTCATGTCGCTGAGTTCTTTCTACGATCCACAAGACGCTAATTGTACTGTAAGCAATCATCTCTGTTCTTCTCAGCACACCAGGGCACAATATAAGTCAGTTGTTGTTAATGTAGGTGAGGCACCGCTTTATGTTCTCATATAAAGTCTTGTATTGTAAACTACGATAACAATCTGAATAAAACCTGCCTCGTGCACAAAGCTGAGCTATAGCCGCAGTTACATACATGTACTTCAAGTAAATTCAGGTGTTTATTGCAACTTGTCGGTTCTGTGCATATCAATTAATTCTTTACCGTGTCCATTATAAATGCGTTGCGCAAAGTGAGTCCCTCTCGTATCAGGTAATGTTTAATTGATGATTAATTGAGGCCACGCTAGCACATAAATTCGTGGGTCTAAGCTTTCTATAAGAGTTTTAGAAGACGAAACTTATACTGTTTAGCAAGTCATCGACTTATCTCTCATATGAGATAATCAAACAAGCCCTAGGCAATGAACATTTTGCCCAGACTGTATTTTCCATAAATGAGAATGAGAATAACTCCAATACTTTGCTTCTGACCGACCGGGTGTTCAGAAGGTTTGCATTTTTCACTACTGGACAACGCTTTGGTACACTTTGTCGTCTCGTGATATTTGTTCTAAGTCAACTCTGCTCCACTGTGTGTTGGATGTCTTACAAACTGCCCACACTACATTGCAGAGAATAAAAACCAAAGGAAAAAAACTACCCTTCCTGGGAGTGAATGAGGCTTTCTTTTTAAAATATGTCTTCCGTCGTTTTAGATCACCAAGGACTAGGGGTAGAGATTTTCGCTAGATATCAAAGTATCTTTGGTTCTGGTTTCGAACCCAGTCAGCGAGTAAAATTTTGATGAAAATCATTAGCAGAGACGGCCACAGATTTCCAGTGTAAAAGTCAGCCTAGTTCTGCCAACAGCATTATAAAAAGTGGGCGGAGAAGAAAAGTGACGTCTGGGCAACCTCTTGTGTTTTGGGTGGAAGCTGTCCCTAAAAGGCTGAAGAATCAGCGATGAACAACGGCATAAGAATGGAGAAGCCAATAGAAACCACTACGTTATGTACGTCCACAAACACGTCGCCTGTAATTCAAAGAGTGTCATGATAATCTCTCCATCGGCAAGATATTCTAGAGCAGTCGCTTATGAGTCGGAGCGTGGAATATCAGAAGTTTGAACATTGTGAATAGGAAGCCTAATTCTAGTTACAGTGAAGGATAAGTGAAGAGAATTGCAAACACGAGAACAGTGTCATTTCAGCGGCAGCAGAAAATGTTATCAATGTTTCATCATGAACAGAAAGGACTATTCTCATCAGAATCAATAGTAATTCAGTGTCAACAAAAATATTTCAGGTATATAAGACGACATCGCAAGAAGAAGAAGGAGAGACAGTAAAAGTATATGAGGGCTTTGAACAGGTAATCCAGTATGTAAAGGGAAATTAAAATGTAATAGTCATGGAGGGCAACACCGCTGTAGTAGGTAAGGAAAGACAAGAAAGAGTTAAAGGAGAATATGGGTGTGGTAGTAGGAATGTGTCAAGTGAAAGCCCGTCTGACTTCTGCAATCAATATCAGTTTGTAATAGCTAATACCCCGCTCAAGAATTACAAGTGGATTGACTCTAGTTGAATTACTCATGGTACGTTGAGAAGCTCCAGAAATCAGGTATTAGATTCGAAGTGTACACAGGAGCAGATATACATTGAGGCCATAATTTAATAATGATGGATAGCGCATTGTACTTTGAGCGTATTGGTCGCAGAAATCGAGGTTGAAACAAGTGGGCTACTGAAGTACCAGTAGTGAGGAATGGTGTGGGTTTGGAGTCAGTGAGCAATGTATAGTTCTAAAATTGGCAAACGCGGAAGTAGCACCAACATAGATACAAACAAGGGAACTGTAAAGAGACCGTAGGTAAGACAAAAAAACTTCTTCTGCTCAACGGAACAACAAAGTACATAAATGATCTGGGAATGGCCACACTGTAGCGAAATTACTGATTTAGCAATGAAAGAAATGGCAAGTGCGGGGGAACTGCGGAGAAATGTCTGCAAGAAATATATGGAGAAATTGGAAAAGAAAATGTCGTCAGAAAGACAGCTGTCACATCCAAAAAAGTTATAACACCCCTTGTTGTAATTAAATACAATACCAGTAACAATAACATGAAATGGAAATTCTACACTTAAACATAGAGAGAAGAGCAGGTAGGTCGAAAGACTACATTTATCCCTCGAGCAGGTGCGCCTGTGTATAAAGTGTGCCAAGGACAAATAATATTGTTTTGTACGACCCATTGTTGTTTTATAATTGAGAGCCAATACTTTTTCCTTCATTATTGCTTCACGTAACACAGTGATAAACTATGTTGTCCTACAACCAAGTGAGGAGTATTAATATAAAATAACAGCGAGCTAGGCGAGAAAAAAATTACGGTCCCTGCAAGGAAATGTGCCAGGTACACAGCTAACATCACAATACCATAATGAGACAATTTTCTATGAGATAGTAACTGATTAGGCGTTTGGCTGAGATCTGATGCAATAGCATTGTTTAATGCTCAGAGTGGTTTATTAATGTGGGGTAATACATGTACACAGCAACGCAATTATAAAATGATAGTTCCTTTTAGTATCGTTAGGCTTAACAGCGATTTATCTCATATGTTTATTTTATCTTTGTTCAGTGAACTAAAATTAAAAAGTGTTTCTGTTCATACTTGTTAACGTGAATAACATAAAACAGATATTCTACACATGTGTACAAAGTTAGCCAAGCACCCCTTTGTCTAATGAAATATAGCATGCCAGCACGATGGTTAAGGCCAGTAATTCGAGGCAGGATTGTCTGATGTCATAAAAGAAGAGAGGGTAGTCGAAATGGGAGACGAAAACAAAGTTACTTGCTAGACTAATGAACTAAAGAACGGAGATAAAAATTGAGGAACTGTTAGACGACAACCAGTTTGGGTGTAGGGAAGGTAATGGCACCATTAGAAACGATATAAGGAAAGGGTGCGTTCTTTCTCTCCTACTGTTCAGTCTATACATCAAAGATACAATGACGGAAATAGAAGCAAAGTTCAATAGGAGGATTGAAATTTAAGATGAAAGGAAATCAATGCCAATACTCACTAATTTCATTGCTATCGTGAGTGAAAGAGCAGGAGATTCACAAGATCAGTTGAATGGAATGCACAGTCTACTGCGTGTAGAATATGGATTGAGAGTAAACCGACGAAAGACTAAAGTAATAAGGAGTGGTAGAAATGAGATTTGCGACAATCTTCACATCAAAATTGCAGACTACAATGGAAACAACCTGAATTAAGACTGCTATGTGGAAGGATATAACAAACGACAGATAAAGCAAGGAGGACACAAAATTGAATAGTACAGGTAAGGAGGCATTCCTGTTGTAACGCTTCCGCCCTGTTCGGACGTACGTTATCTCTATAAAGCCTGTACTGTAATAAGTTCACGGGCTTCACCTTATAAACAAGGATTTTAGTACAAAAGTTGACCGCGTGTACCTAATAGAAGCAAGATCGGACTTATATTCAGTCAATAACTACAGTGATGCATCAAGCAAATGTAAAGTATAATTACCCTTTCGCATGGACAAGAAGTACACACAGTAGATGTCACCTATAATTAATAATTCGGTCGCCAGCCTACTTAGGCAATGAGTGAGTTTTTCCTTGTACAAGTGGGTGCATGTACAAGCATAGTAACTCGTAGTAATGAAGCGTTATATGGCAAAGTTTGAAACCGGAAAAACCCACTGAACTAAAGTTTTCTCTTTTTGTACTAATTTGGACGAGCTAAATTTACGCAACACCACACAGCAATGATTACTACGAGCTACATTTTGTATATTGATCAGACTGAAATCGGGCATAGATTGCCCTAGCATTAGCAATCTCGAAAGTACACACACAATATCACTATTAATGATGGAAAAACACTTATACACTTAGGTTTAATATAGAACTTAGCTTTACAGGTCAAATCTGGTCAGTACACATCAAGGTTTGAAAGAATGGACAAGAGAAAAGGGGGGGGGGCCCTGAAACTGTTATGGTTGTTAAACAGAAACTATTAAGTACTGAAGGCAAATTAACACTCAAAATTATCAATCTATGGATAATTACTCTTTTGTCGTACTTCTGAATAATTTAACTCATTATTTCTGTCTCAAATTAATTACATAACATCGCTAACTCAATTACAAAAAACTCTCTTCCAATTTAGTCATACTTTTGTTCTTTCTCAACATTTGCAATAACACATAGGATTTTAAACTTCTTTATAGCATAGATTAATCTGCTGATAATTTTCGTTAACACTAACATTAAACTTTCAGTTCAGGATACTCGGGTTGCACAATACGAGGTAAGGATCCTGTCTAGGTCAGTGATCAGGATAAGTCATGGCTAAAGCAATTCTGGTAAAAGTCACCTTATTATTGAACAGTTAGAAACAGTTTCGACACTGGTCCACACAGATACACTTCTAAAGATGAAATAAATGTTTGACCTGTGCAAGTCGGTGCGGCGGTTGGCGGGCAGCGAGATAGCGGGCAGCACGGCACACATACAAGCACGGCTAAGGCTCACACAACATCGGCACTTTCCATCTTCTTAGCGTCGTAATCTTTCCAACTTTGTGCCTCAGAATATAGCCATGCCAAGTAGTCGTCGGAATCGGTTCATCCGAGGCTCAATGGAATCCACTTTTCCTGGGTAGCCTCCTCGGTACAGTACGTGTACTTCCGACTGTTGCTCGCCTCCGACTGTTATACTGTGCCCGTTGTGCCGAACCGCGCCAGTGTGCGTTTTCCCGCCTCGCCAGCCTCCACCTTTTCCCGCTCCCCTACAGGTAGGGTATTCACCACAGGTTTTCTACTACACATATCCTAATGCATTACCTACGTATGGACCAAGTGTATAAATTACAATTTTCACATCTTACAATAGTTTTAACATTAAATACACTTCCCTTTGATTACCACATTATTTGAAATCTAACATAAATAATAATATTCGTTTCAAAAGTTGCTCACAGTCTCTTTAACCTAACAATACGAACCAAAAAAAAAAGTTCAAAACATTGTTTACATTAATTTATCTAAATTCATAAAGAAAAAAAATTATTATATGTACAGTTGTCGTTACACATGCCCCTGTTTCCAGAAAATTTTCCTAAGTTCAAATTTTATGGGAACACTAAATCTTACAATTATACAGTGGTTCCGAATCTTTACTTAATTGTCCAAAAAGATTTACACTACATATTTCCTTTTACTCACTGTATATAGGTTTACACTTTTTTAACACATCAAGAATAATTATTTGTCATTTACTCAAGTGCCTTTTGCACAGTCCAACTTCCCATCATAACATCACTAAAATAGCAATTTAATCATTTTTTCTAAATTTCTCAAAGAAATAATTTAAAATTCTGGAATACAAACATTTAACTACAAAAAACAATTGCATATTTTGTATACACTATAAGATAATTTGTCCCTGCTTGCTTTGAATAGCAGTCCATTTTCTTACTCACTAAACAAAACACACACACATATATTCAGAAAATTAACTGTACATATTTGCTGCCTATTGTGTGGATTTGGGCAGTCCTTTTTACTTCGTACTGTCACCTCTCCTGGATCACATTTACAATTTTCCATCGCCTATATATCTGCCCTCATTGGTATTTGGCAGTCCTTCATATTATGGTTCATACACTGCCCATTTTCATTTTTGACAGTCCCATCTTTTATCTGGCGGATAGCATTTATCCTTTCTTTTCAGTCCTTTTCTCCATACATTTTTACAGTTACAGTACAATTGGTAATCTGAAACTCACATAACTACATTAGCACACTTTCAAGGGTATACAGACATTTACAAAGATTAGATACATTTAGAATAACTTGGGTTCAGCATAAGATACAGCACATTTACTCGTTCCTAGGAACATACAGTTTCAGGTCCACAATATTTCTTACACCTAAAGGTCTTTTGGATTTTGGGTAGATCAGGTAGTAAGCATTGTCGTGTGGAATATTCTGTATTACATATGGTCCATTATAAATATATTTAAATTTTGAAATTTCATGGTTTAGTTCACTAGACTTTTCGTGGGTTTTTAAAAGAACATAATCTCTAATTTTAAATTTTGAAACTTTTAAATTTTCATTGTGTATTTTAGATCTAGATTCAGCTTTTTGCTTTGCCCTTTTCATCACCAATTCTTTCTTTTGATCCAATCCCAAACTTGTACAAGGTGGAAACTCTAGTTTTTCTTCAATTAAACTTTTACTACTTCTGCCTAACAAAATTTCTTCCGGTGGAAATCCTGTAGTTTCATGATGTAATGTGTTCATGACATTCTCAAAATCCGATATAAATCTGCCCCAGACTCTAAATCAACAAAACAATAATTCACTTTCAGATAACACTGAGTTACAGTAATAATAAAGTCATGCATAATAATAATAATATATACAAATACAGCAGCCTGCCCCCAGTCTCTTTATTAACAAGGCAGTCTTTTATGGTTCATCAAACAGTCACTTAAGTCTGGTGGCTTTTTAGGCCTCTGGAGTTCAAAGTCTTTGCTTACTTGAACTCTTTGCAAAATAAACACTGAGTCGTCCGGTGGCTCTTTCTTTCTTTGTTCAGTTTCAACGTCTGGATTTTGTTTTGATACGTCATCATCGTTAGGTACAATATCGCAATTAACTGCATCCCCTTTATTTTCACTGATTTTCTCATACCCTCTTTCAGTAAAAGTATATTCATTTTCCTTTACACCTGAAAATTCATCTTCACTAGATTCATCAATACTCTCTTCCTCAACATCAGATTCACTTAAGCACGCTACTTTTGCACAATAGGGAGCGTTAGTACATTCATTTTCGTCTGTATTTGTGTATCTTTCATCATCCGAACTATCGTCGGAATCCGACCATTCCGGATCGCTTTCAGGTTCTAACATAAAAGCTTTTCTGAGACAGGCACTAAGTTCTTCCTCTGTATTGTCGTCAGGCTTGGATTTTAATTCAATCTCCTCTTTTGGCAAAACGGCCTCATCATCAGCTTTATTTACATCTACTGTGATTTCATATTTAGTGTAATCCTCGTGGACTTTAATTACTTTCAGGTAATCATCTACCCCTTCTCCACGGTGCCTCTCGGTAGCAGCTTGTACTATTGGCGGACTGTTAGCAGAAGTTATTTCTTCGTCAATACTGAGGATTTCATCCTCCAAATCCTTCCTATCATTAACCTTCCTCCTATCTGCAGCACGTGTACTCTGCGCGGCGCTATTTATTCTCCCCTCTTCAAATTTGGGCCACGTCACTTTATGGACGTCCCTACTATCTCTCTTTCCCCCAACTAATTTCTTCGCCTCATACTCCCTTTTAAAATCCTCCCACTCACATTGCTTTAGGCCCTTGTACAGATCATCGATCTGCACACGCCAATCAGTTACTTCTGCTAATTCATCCTCGCCTTTTATCTCATCGCAAACGCTGCTAACCGCACCTCTCTGTGTATTCACAGTTTCATTTATTGTTTCCTTTGCCACGGAATTATCACTCGTAAAATTTTCATTAGCTCTGACGGCTATGTTCGTATCTACTGCTGCCGTATTGCTAGCTGCTTCTTTCCGAACAGATGTTCTGCTAGGCTGGGCCGTTGCCCTCTGATGCTCCACTCGCCTGTTAACATGTAGCGCTCTGTGCGGCAAGATGACTCATTCTGGCTCGCACCTGACGCTTGTTTCGCCACAACACTTTGCGGCGTTCCATGTCCGTCCCTATCCTGTCTCATTACATTACGGTCGGTCCGATATCTTGTCTTAAATCGGGGCCGGTATGTATTGTCCGCTTCCATTTGGCTCGCAACGTTCGCGGAAATCAATTTCCCGCGTCGTTATTATTTTGCGCGGTATACCCTTTACCGCGACCTGAATAATTTCCTCTGCCTCTTCCTCTGCCTCTTCCTCTTTGTATTACATTGACGCGAAATCCATCGCCGTTATTTGGTTCGTCATTGCGTCGGTTATTATGGTTACCAAAGTTTTGATAATTGGCACGACTTGCGCGCCAATGGTCTTCGTCTTCGACCCTTTCTAGAAATGCTTGGAAGCTACGATGATTGCTTCCTACATACCTCTTTGAATCCTCCGGAAGCTTTTTATATAGCTCCCAGATAATTTCCGAATCTGATCTTCTACCTCTTAAGTGTGTGAATTTTCGGTACCAATTCTCACAGAAATCTTTCAAAGAATTCCTGCCCCTGTTATCCTGCTGTTTGGCCATGATGAACTCCCGCCATAAATGGTCCTGCTTTTGTTCAGACCAATATTCTTCCGTAAATCTTTGCCTGAATTCTTCGAACGTCATTCGTTCGGTATTTAAATTTATCCCCCAGCGCTTAGCGTCACCTCCTAAGGCGCTAATTACTACGTTTATCTTTTCCTGATCAGACAAGTGCTCAGGAAATACTCTCTCGCAATTTTTGATAAAATCTAACGGATGCCACTCGTTATGTTTCTTGGCTGGATCGAAGCATTCCTCGCCTTCTAACAGCTTCGTAATTGGTGTGCCATTACAGACAACACCAGGCCTATCTTTAATTTTGCTCTCCAGATCGAAAATTCTGCCTTGTTCACAATTTTGAACACATCCGGATACTTTTTTACTTAAATCCCTTTCGGTGTCTGAAACTACCTTTTTCAAATTGCGATATCCCGTGTTGACATTCGTTTACGATCTCAGTTTTAAGACCGAAAACTTTTTCGTCTACCTTAGTTTCAACCAGAGGTTCTACTTTCTCTTGAATGTTGAGAATTTCAACATCAAATCTACTATTAATGTTACCAATTTCCTCCTGCATAGTATCCATATTTTTGTTAATAACATCAATTTCAAATTTCAGTGTATTTACCACAGAACTTAAATTACCCACTTTTTGTTCTACCTGTTCTATTTGTTTACTAATTTTAATTCCCTGTCCTTCGACCTGCGCTTTCATTTGATCCACGTGTGTTTTGAGCTGACGTCCCTGTGTTTTGAGTTGCTCGTCAACGTGCGTTTTAAGCTGCTCATTTTGTGTTTTGAGCTGCTGATCAACATGTATTTTAAGCTGATCAACATGTGTTTGAAGCTGATCATTCTGTGTTTTGATCTGCTCACTCTGTCCTGAAATTTGTTTGGTTAATTGTTCAAATAAATCGTTTATGCTTAAAATTTTCACACTGTTTTGTTCTACGGAATCGGTGTATTCCGATCCTACTTCAAAAGTTTCTTTCGGTTCTTTCTTTATCTGCGGAGAATCAAACATGTCAGTGGATCGATTCACATAACCACTATCATCTACAAAGTCACCTTCTACTTCCTGTTTTATTCCTTGCTGTGTCTGAGGCGATCTCAACCTTTCAATCTGTTCATTGACATGTTCGTGGTATTGTATGTACGCCAGTTGTCTTCCGCTAACGCCATCTGTTATCTGGCCGCGTAAACTCCGGCTACTGCCAGCCGCATTCTCCATTTCGCTCGGCACATCTACCCCGTCTACTTTCCCGTCCATACTGAATGTACGCTACACCAAACTACCGTACTTGACTCACACTGTAGTTTATTTTACTGACTTTTATTGCTATTCATGCCACTGAACATCCACTGTTCGGTATTTACATTAATTTGTAACCGACAACAGCTGGATGTCCTGTCACCGGGAAGCCACTTGTAATGCTACCGCCCTGTTCGGACGTACGTTATCTCTATAAAGCCTGTACTGTAGTAAGTTCACGGGCTTCACCTTATAAACAAGGATTTTAGTACAAAAGTTGACCGCGTGTACCTAATAGAAGCAAGATCGGACTTATATTCAGTCAATAACTACAGTGATGCATCAAGCAAATGTAAAGTATAATTACCCTTTCGCATGGACAAGAAGTACACACAGTAGATGTCACCTATAATTAATAATTCGGTCGCCAGCCTACTTAGGCAATGAGTGAGTTTTTCCTTGTACAAGTGGGTGCATGTACAAGCATAGTAACTCATAGTAATGAAGCGTTATATGGCAAAGTTTGAAACCGGAAAAACCCACTGAACTAAAGTTTTCTCTTTTTATACTAATTTGGACGAGCTAAATTTACACAACACCACACAGCAATGATTACTACGAGCTACATTTTGTATATTGATCAGACTGAAATCGGACATAGATTGCCCTAGCATTAGCAATCTCGAAAGTACACACACAATATCACTATTAATGATGGAAAAACACTTATACACTTAGGTTTAATATAGAACTTAGCTTTACAGGTCAAATCTGGTCAGTACACATCAAGGTTTGAAAGAATGGACAAGAGAAAAGGGGGGGCCCTGAAACTGTTATGGTCGCTAAACTGAAACTATTAAGTACTGAAGGCAAATTAACACTCAAAATTATCAATCTATGGATAACTACTCTTTTGTCTTACTTCTGAATAATTTAACTGTCATTATTTCTGTCTCAAATTAATTAAATAACATCGCTAACTCAATTTAAAAAAAAAACTCTCTTCCAATTTAGTCATACTTTTGTTCTTTCTCAACATTTGCAATAACACATAGGATTTTAAACTTCTTTATAGCATAGATTAATCTGCTGATAATTTTCGTTAACACTAACATTAAACTTTCAGTTCAGGATACTCGGGTTGCACAATACGAGGTAAGGATCCTGTCTAGGTCAGTGATCAGGATAAGTCATGGCTAAAGCAATTCTGGTAAAAGTCACCTTATTATTGAACAGTTAGAAACAGTTTCGACACTGGTCCACACAGATACACTTCTAAAGATGAAATAAATGTTTGACCTGTGCAAGTCGGTGCGGCGGTTGGCGGGCAGCGAGATAGCGGGCAGCACGGCACACATACAAGCACGGCTAAGGCTCACACAACATCGGCACTTTCCATCTTCTTAGCGTCGTAATCTTTCCAACTTTGTGCCTCAGAATATAGCCATGCCAAGTAGTCGTCGGAATCGGTTCATCCGAGGCTCAATGGAATCCACTTTTCCTGGGTAGCCTCCTCGGTACAGTACGTGTACTTCCGACTGTTGCTCGCCTCCGACTGTTATACTGTGCCCGTTGTGCCGAACCGCGCCAGTGTGCGTTTTCCCGCCTCGCCAGCCTCCACCTTTTCCCGCTCCCCTACAGGTAGGGTATTCACCACAGGTTTTCTACTACACATATCCTAATGCATTACCTACGTATGGACCAAGTGTATAAATTACAATTTTCACATCTTACAATAGTTTTAACATTAAATACACTTCCCTTTGATTACCACATTATTTGAAATCTAACATAAATAATAATATTCGTTTCAAAAGTTGCTCACAGTCTCTTTAACCTAACAATACGAACCAAAAAAAAAAGTTCAAAACATTGTTTACATTAATTTATCTAAATTCATAAAGAAAAAAAATTATTATATGTACAGTTGTCGTTACACATGCCCCTGTTTCCAGAAAATTTTCCTAAGTTCAAATTTTATGGGAACACTAAATCTTACAATTATACAGTGGTTCCGAATCTTTACTTAATTGTCCAAAAAGATTTACACTACATATTTCCTTTTACTCACTGTATATAGGTTTACACTTTTTTAACACATCAAGAATAATTATTTGTCATTTACTCAAGTGCCTTTTGCACAGTCCAACTTCCCATCATAACATCACTAAAATAGCAATTTAATCATTTTTTCTAAATTTCTCAAAGAAATAATTTAAAATTCTGGAATACAAACATTTAACTACAAAAAACAATTGCATATTTTGTATACACTATAAGATAATTTGTCCCTGCTTGCTTTGAATAGCAGTCCATTTTCTTACTCACTAAACAAAACACACACACATATATTCAGAAAATTAACTGTACATATTTGCTGCCTATTGTGTGGATTTGGGCAGTCCTTTTTACTTCGTACTGTCACCTCTCCTGGATCACATTTACAATTTTCCATCGCCTATATATCTGCCCTCATTGGTATTTGGCAGTCCTTCATATTATGGTTCATACACTGCCCATTTTCATTTTTGACAGTCCCATCTTTTATCTGGCGGATAGCATTTATCCTTTCTTTTCAGTCCTTTTCTCCATACATTTTTACAGTTACAGTACAATTGGTAATCTGAAACTCACATAACTACATTAGCACACTTTCAAGGGTATACAGACATTTACAAAGATTAGATACATTTAGAATAACTTGGGTTCAGCATAAGATACAGCACATTTACTCGTTCCTAGGAACATACAGTTTCAGGTCCACAATATTTCTTACACCTAAAGGTCTTTTGGATTTTGGGTAGATCAGGTAGTAAGCATTGTCGTGTGGAATATTCTGTATTACATATGGTCCATTATAAATATATTTAAATTTTGAAATTTCATGGTTTAGTTCACTAGACTTTTCGTGGGTTTTTAAAAGAACATAATCTCTAATTTTAAATTTTGAAACTTTTAAATTTTCATTGTGTATTTTAGATCTACATTCAGCTTTTTGCTTTGCCCTTTTCATCACCAATTCTTTCTTTTGATCCAATCCCAAACTTGTACAAGGTGGAAACTCTAGTTTTTCTTCAATTAAACTTTTACTACTTCTGCCTAACAAAATTTCTTCCGGTGGAAATCCTGTAGTTTCATGATGTAATGTGTTCATGACATTCTCAAAATCCGATATAAATCTGCCCCAGACTCTAAATCAACAAAACAATAATTCACTTTCAGATAACACTGAGTTACAGTAATAATAAAGTCATGCATAATAATAATAATATATACAAATACAGCAGCCTGCCCCCAGTCTCTTTATTAACAAGGCAGTCTTTTATGGTTCATCAAACAGTCACTTAAGTCTGGTGGCTTTTTAGGCCTCTGGAGTTCAAAGTCTTTGCTTACTTGAACTCTTTGCAAAATAAACACTGAGTCGTCCGGTGGCTCTTTCTTTCTTTGTTCAGTTTCAACGTCTGGATTTTGTTTTGATACGTCATCATCGTTAGGTACAATATCGCAATTAACTGCATCCCCTTTATTTTCACTGATTTTCTCATACCCTCTTTCAGTAAAAGTATATTCATTTTCCTTTACACCTGAAAATTCATCTTCACTAGATTCATCAATACTCTCTTCCTCAACATCAGATTCACTTAAGCACGCTACTTTTGCACAATAGGGAGCGTTAGTACATTCATTTTCGTCTGTATTTGTGTATCTTTCATCATCCGAACTATCGTCGGAATCCGACCATTCCGGATCGCTTTCAGGTTCTAACATAAAAGCTTTTCTGAGACAGGCACTAAGTTCTTCCTCTGTATTGTCGTCAGGCTTGGATTTTAATTCAATCTCCTCTTTTGGCAAAACGGCCTCATCATCAGCTTTATTTACATCTACTGTGATTTCATATTTAGTGTAATCCTCGTGGACTTTAATTACTTTCAGGTAATCATCTACCCCTTCTCCACGGTGCCTCTCGGTAGCAGCTTGTACTATTGGCGGACTGTTAGCAGAAGTTATTTCTTCGTCAATACTGAGGATTTCATCCTCCAAATCCTTCCTATCATTAACCTTCCTCCTATCTGCAGCACGTGTACTCTGCGCGGCGCTATTTATTCTCCCCTCTTCAAATTTGGGCCACGTCACTTTATGGACGTCCCTACTATCTCTCTTTCCCCCAACTAATTTCTTCGCCTCATACTCCCTTTTAAAATCCTCCCACTCACATTGCTTTAGGCCCTTGTACAGATCATCGATCTGCACACGCCAATCAGTTACTTCTGCTAATTCATCCTCGCCTTTTATCTCATCGCAAACGCTGCTAACCGCACCTCTCTGTGTATTCACAGTTTCATTTATTGTTTCCTTTGCCACGGAATTATCACTCGTAAAATTTTCATTAGCTCTGACGGCTATGTTCGTATCTACTGCTGCCGTATTGCTAGCTGCTTCTTTCCGAACAGATGTTCTGCTAGGCTGGGCCGTTGCCCTCTGATGCTCCACTCGCCTGTTAACATGTAGCGCTCTGTGCGGCAAGATGACTCATTCTGGCTCGCACCTGACGCTTGTTTCGCCACAACACTTTGCGGCGTTCCATGTCCGTCCCTATCCTGTCTCATTACATTACGGTCGGTCCGATATCTTGTCTTAAATCGGGGCCGGTATGTATTGTCCGCTTCCGTTTGGCTCGCAACGTTCGCGGAAATCAATTTCCCGCGTCGTTATTATTTTGCGCGGTATACCCTTTACCGCGACCTGAATAATTTCCTCTGCCTCTTCCTCTGCCTCTTCCTCTTTGTATTACATTGACGCGAAATCCATCGCCGTTATTTGGTTCGTCATTGCGTCGGTTATTATGGTTACCAAAGTTTTGATAATTGGCACGACTTGCGCGCCAATGGTCTTCGTCTTCGACCCTTTCTAGAAATGCTTGGAAGCTACGATGATTGCTTCCTACATACCTCTTTGAATCCTCCGGAAGCTTTTTATATAGCTCCCAGATAATTTCCGAATCTGATCTTCTACCTCTTAAGTGTGTGAATTTTCGGTACCAATTCTCACAGAAATCTTTCAAAGAATTCCTGCCCCTGTTATCCTGCTGTTTGGCCATGATGAACTCCCGCCATAAATGGTCCTGCTTTTGTTCAGACCAATATTCTTCCGTAAATCTTTGCCTGAATTCTTCGAACGTCATTCGTTCGGTATTTAAATTTATCCCCCAGCGCTTAGCGTCACCTCCTAAGGCGCTAATTACTACGTTTATCTTTTCCTGATCAGACAAGTGCTCAGGAAATACTCTCTCGCAATTTTTGATAAAATCTAACGGATGCCACTCGTTATGTTTCTTGGCTGGATCGAAGCATTCCTCGCCTTCTAACAGCTTCGTAATTGGTGTGCCATTACAGACAACACCAGGCCTATCTTTAATTTTGCTCTCCAGATCGAAAATTCTGCCTTGTTCACAATTTTGAACACATCCGGATACTTTTTTACTTAAATCCCTTTCGGTGTCTGAAACTACCTTTTTCAAATTGCGATATCCCGTGTTGACATTCGTTTACGATCTCAGTTTTAAGACCGAAAACTTTTTCGTCTACCTTAGTTTCAACCAGAGGTTCTACTTTCTCTTGAATGTTGAGAATTTCAACATCAAATCTACTATTAATGTTACCAATTTCCTCCTGCATAGTATCCATATTTTTGTTAATAACATCAATTTCAAATTTCAGTGTATTTACCACAGAACTTAAATTACCCACTTTTTGTTCTACCTGTTCTATTTGTTTACTAATTTTAATTCCCTGTCCTTCGACCTGCGCTTTCATTTGATCCACGTGTGTTTTGAGCTGACGTCCCTGTGTTTTGAGTTGCTCGTCAACGTGCGTTTTAAGCTGCTCATTTTGTGTTTTGAGCTGCTGATCAACATGTATTTTAAGCTGATCAACATGTGTTTGAAGCTGATCATTCTGTGTTTTGATCTGCTCACTCTGTCCTGAAATTTGTTTGGTTAATTGTTCAAATAAATCGTTTATGCTTAAAATTTTCACACTGTTTTGTTCTACGGAATCGGTGTATTCCGATCCTACTTCAAAAGTTTCTTTCGGTTCTTTCTTTATCTGCGGAGAATCAAACATGTCAGTGGATCGATTCACATAACCACTATCATCTACAAAGTCACCTTCTACTTCCTGTTTTATTCCTTGCTGTGTCTGAGGCGATCTCAACCTTTCAATCTGTTCATTGACATGTTCGTGGTATTGTATGTACGCCAGTTGTCTTCCGCTAACGCCATCTGTTATCTGGCCGCGTAAACTCCGGCTACTGCCAGCCGCATTCTCCATTTCGCTCGGCACATCTACCCCGTCTACTTTCCCGTCCATACTGAATGTACGCTACACCAAACTACCGTACTTGACTCACACTGTAGTTTATTTTACTGACTTTTATTGCTATTCATGCCACTGAACATCCACTGTTCGGTATTTACATTAATTTGTAACCGACAACAGCTGGATGTCCTGTCACCGGGAAGCCACTTGTAATGCTACCGCCCTGTTCGGACGTACGTTATCTCTATAAAGCCTGTACTGTAGTAAGTTCACGGGCTTCACCTTATAAACAAGGATTTTAGTACAAAAGTTGACCGCGTGTACCTAATAGAAGCAAGATCGGACTTATATTCAGTCAATAACTACAGTGATGCATCAAGCAAATGTAAAGTATAATTACCCTTTCGCATGGACAAGAAGTACACACAGTAGATGTCACCTATAATTAATAATTCGGTCGCCAGCCTACTTAGGCAATGAGTGAGTTTTTCCTTGTACAAGTGGGTGCATGTACAAGCATAGTAACTCATAGTAATGAAGCGTTATATGGCAAAGTTTGAAACCGGAAAAACCCACTGAACTAAAGTTTTCTCTTTTTATACTAATTTGGACGAGCTAAATTTACACAACACCACACAGCAATGATTACTACGAGCTACATTTTGTATATTGATCAGACTGAAATCGGACATAGATTGCCCTAGCATTAGCAATCTCGAAAGTACACACACAATATCACTATTAATGATGGAAAAACACTTATACACTTAGGTTTAATATAGAACTTAGCTTTACAGGTCAAATCTGGTCAGTACACATCAAGGTTTGAAAGAATGGACAAGAGAAAAGGGGGGGCCCTGAAACTGTTATGGTCGCTAAACTGAAACTATTAAGTACTGAAGGCAAATTAACACTCAATTATTATCAATCTATGGATAACTACTCTTTTGTCTTACTTCTGAATAATTTAACTGTCATTATTTCTGTCTCAAATTAATTAAATAACATCGCTAACTCAATTTAAAAAAAAAACTCTCTTCCAATTTAGTCATACTTTTGTTCTTTCTCAACATTTGCAATAACACATAGGATTTTAAACTTCTTTATAGCATAGATTAATCTGCTGATAATTTTCGTTAACACTAACATTAAACTTTCAGTTCAGGATACTCGGGTTGCACAATACGAGGTAAGGATCCTGTCTAGGTCAGTGATCAGGATAAGTCATGGCTAAAGCAATTCTGGTAAAAGTCACCTTATTATTGAACAGTTAGAAACAGTTTCGACACTGGTCCACACAGATACACTTCTAAAGATGAAATAAATGTTTGACCTGTGCAAGTCGGTGCGGCGGTTGGCGGGCAGCGAGATAGCGGGCAGCACGGCACACATACAAGCACGGCTAAGGCTCACACAACATCGGCACTTTCCATCTTCTTAGCGTCGTAATCTTTCCAACTTTGTCCCTCAGAATATAGCCATGCCAAGTAGTCGTCGGAATCGGTTCATCCGAGGCTCAATGGAATCCACTTTTCCTGGGTAGCCTCCTCGGTACAGTACGTGTACTTCCGACTGTTGCTCGCCTCCGACTGTTATACTGTGCCCGTTGTGCCGAACCGCGCCAGTGTGCGTTTTCCCGCCTCGCCTGCCTCCACCTTTTCCCGCTCCCCTACAGGTAGGGTATTCACCACAGGTTTTCTACTACACATATCCTAATGCATTACCTACGTATGGACCAAGTGTATAAATTACAATTTTCACATCTTACAATAGTTTTAACATTAAATACACTTCCCTTTGATTACCACATTATTTGAAATCTACCATAAATAATAATATTAGTTTCAAAAGTTGCTCACAGTCTCTTTAACCTAACAATACGAACCAAAAAAAAAAGTTCAAAACATTGTTTACATTAATTTATCTAAATTCATAAAGAAAAAAAATTATTATATGTACAGTTGTCGTTACATTGTCCAAAAGACGTCTACCAGTACGATACAGTGGCATTACTTGGAGAAAAATTTTTAAACAATGTATATCTGGATAACAGCAGTTTATGGAAGTGAATCATGGAAGTTGAGGGAACCGAAAAAGAATCATTTGAAACCTGGTGCTGTAGAAGCATATAGAAAATTAGGTGGGCTGGTAAGATAACGAATGAGGATGTTCTACCCAGAATCAGTAAGGAAAGGAATGTGTGGAGGACGCTGACATGATGGACGATACGAGGTCTGCTATTACATCAGGAAATAAATTCCACAGATCTAAATACAGAGGGTAAAACCTTTAGGGGAAGACAGAAATTGTAAAACACACATAATCTAATTGAGAACTTTGTGTGCAAGTAGTACTCCTCAATAAAGATTTTGGCATGGGCTATAGAAGGTGTGCATCAAACCGGTTCTAAGGCTGATGACCACAAACATATGTGTTTCGTTAACCGCTGTACAACACATGAAAAGGGGTAGTTCCAACTGTTATCGTGTCTGTGGTTTCCTATTACAAGCTAGGGAGAAATGAGAATATTCCCTTATAGGCATCGCATGTTTTATTTTGCCGTTATGGATCCTACACAGCTTATATGATGGGGGCCAGACGTACTTCATTGTCTACGTTAGATATTAGAACAAAAAATTATAAATCAGTTACGTGGAGTAGTTAGAAACCATTTTATGACATTGGCCTGCCTACTGCCAAGTACACCATGTTGTGCTTAAGACAATTTTATGGAGCAGGATCAGGACATCGCTATGAGTTAACCAACAGCAGTTTATGAGTATACCACTGAGATCCTCAAGCGTCCTTGGTATCTGCATATCCTCGTTATAGACTGCCAGGAAATCAAAGACATCCGTTCGTATTTTATACGACAGGCTTCACATGCGCATTCCATTTCATATATAGAAATTATGGTACAAAAACAAGACTACGATGCCTGAGCTTCGACTTTATAATATGATAGGGTATATTTTTTACCATTACGTTTCACTTCAGGTATTTATAATTAAGCAGAGATGCCACCCATTGCACAATGTCAGTTGTTGTTTATATCGATCTGAAGTTAGTTGTTGTTTATATCGATCTGAAGTTGTTTATACTATTGGTCAGCACAGACAACTGAACACTCAATAGACGCTATGACAGGGTTCTCCACATTGTCTAAAACATGGTTTATTAATTTTGCATTCAGACCTCAGTCTTTCATGTGTTTTGATGTTTTCCATAGCTTCATCGCCTCTGACGCTTGTCGCTCGAATCTACCAGACTTTATTAACATTCTACATCATTATTCTTCATATATACACGTTTACTCCTCAACATAGTCGCCCTAAAGACGAACACAGTTCTCGCAACGAGAAACCAGTATGCTAATACTATCACTGTAGAATGTCTGACATTGTCGACGTTAGTACTACCTTGCCTGCACCACTTCGTTGCTATCAAAGTGAAGTCCTCAAAGGTGTTGCTTCGGCTATGGAAGCAGATGATAGCAGACTGAGACAAAGTCGGAATTGAATGTATGATGATGGATGACGATGAACCCGAGGCGTCTGATTGTTGCAGACACCGCTACGTTCGTTTCTGGTCTGGCTCTGTCACGCTGAAGGGGAGGGTGCTCTGTGTGTGGACGAACACTTCGAATTCGTGATTTTAGTTTTCTGAGTTTTTTCTCAGGCACCTTCGAGGTTACGTCAGACAACGCCATGTTACACTTCACAATTCGATGTCTTTTACCGGCAGTTTGAGTGATCGATCCGGAAAAGTCGACTAAATGCGTGATATGTATTTCTTCAGCCGATGTAGACAATAGAATAAAGAATTGTGAAGAGTTTCTTTTCACCAAGCCCTCGTAGTAGAAAATTATTCTGCATCTAGGGAACGGTTACCATTCTGAAATGTTCCGCACTATTCGCGATGAATTTCGTAAATTAATTTTTTTTATCATTTACATCGCCATATTCAATAAAGTCTTAGCATTTTGTCTACTTTGCATGGATTTCTTGTCTGTTTGATATACCGACTATATCACAACCGCCAATAGTCTGCGTTATATTTTTTTCGGTTTTTATCTCCAATAACATTACTGCCCACCTGGTTCAGAACTACCTGAGCATGCGTTTAAGCAGTCTATATCTCCTGATATTCATGGGCTATCAGATGTGTATTTCTATATTCTAAGCCTGTAATTAAGGTCTACTTCATTTTTGTCAGCTTTCAGTTAAGTGTCACTGAAATTACTTACAATTTGTTCATATACAGTTACAGTTGTCATAAAATGCTTTCCAAGAGACAGCCAACTGAAGATTGTGATGCAGCTGTGATTGCTTCCGTATTTGTCCAATGGCATTTATTTATATAACAGCTGAAGAGTTCACATAAATCCCTTATAAATACAACAGCATTAAGTTTTCGTTAATTTCATAAACAGTCATTTAAGTATAGCACTTAAATATATGTGAAATGTAAAGAGAGAAATGTAAACTGGACCGCGGCCCCTGCCAAGGATGGGGGATGTGGACAACAGCAGGGGAGGGTCCTGGTGAAGATACAACGACTCTTTGTTAGATTTTTACTAATTCATAGAGCGCAGACATTCTTATATATATACCCTCCATTTTCTGGCACGATGCAGCGTCCCCTACAAATATTACGGCATCGCAACTGCAGGTGTTTACGTCTTTAGTTTGCGAGGCGACTTCAGATGGCAGGATGTGGCCGCGTTGCTACCACGGGTGGCAACCAGGGGTTCTGTAACGCTGCAGATGGCGTCGTTCCAGTGGCACGGCGATGGCGTTGCCCAGAGTGCAGGTCTGGCCATCGGTGAGGAGCAGGAGCAGTCGGATGGCCGGCCAGAGAAGACACCATTTTTTCTGGCTTTTAACTATTTCATGTGTTATCCAGGAAAGGCAAGGACAAGCCACTGTGTCAGTCATAAGTCTCCGCAGTGTCCATCGGTGTCATCGTTCCAGTTAAAGTGTTAAGGCAGGAACAGGGTATTTGGATGGTCCATGGTTAGCATGAATGGATGTTGTGTATTTTGTATAATTAATATGCAGTTATACTTTGCCACTATTTATGTAAAGCTACAGATTAGGAAATGTGTTCTACAATTGATATATAACAGTTGAGGACATGAAAGAACAGTTTTATTGTGTCAGAATAAAACTATTAAAAGTCCAACAGAGAGATACAACAGGCTAAACCATGTTTAAAAAATAATTCTTCCACTCAGTTTGTAGCCTGGTTGTAAAGCAGATTTATTGCATATCTTGAAGCAATCAGAAAGTATCACAAAACAAGATATGTTGATTCCACCAGTTTTTCTTGCTAGTGAAAGAGGTAAGTTCTACACTCTTGGAATTTACTTCTTTCTGTGAAAATTGTTGATGTCTTCAGTCAACAGCTCAGCCATCTCGTCTTCACTCAATCCTAGATGAGTCAGCTCCTCCAGGATGAGGCGACACACTTGCAATACTCCTAGTTCTTGGGACAGTCGGACAGGACTGGTTTACACAGACTCTTTGGTTTCACCACGTAAACTACAATAAATAGAAGAAATATATTTTAATAGAGTTAGAAACTATGAACAGAAATATATACCATTATACATTTACTACTGATAACATAATGATAAGTCATCAACTATTTACATGGCATGAATTTCATTTTTCGCTCTCTTATGGTGCCATAACAGTGAGATTGTGGAAGACCTCTAGGTACCAAACAGGCAACACAGTACTGTCAAAATAAACCCCACAGCACGAATATCTATTGCCTATTAAAATATCTCTTCGCTAAATGTTGAGATCAAAGCCCACGGAGAACTTCATGTAGATTTATGTAATATAATTCGGATAGTAGAACTCAGATTCTACATCGTAGAATGATAAAAAATGCATCACATTTTAGAGTCTAACAAATAACTGGAAAAACGGATTAAATATGTGCTGGAAATTGCTCTGAATAGTTTTGGTGAAGAATGTTAATGAGTTGCATTTTCGTAAAGTGCCGTATCTTTCATTGTTCACGGAGAGGTAACATTTTACTGTTAAAGTGTAACGTAAGGATAGACATTTTCCCTTGATGGTTTGATTTAACTCATATTCTCACATTCACTTTGGAACCCTTCAAAAATTTTATAGTCAACAGTTTGTGGTTATCTTGTCAACAATGGATACAAAATCGTGCTATGGAAAGTAACTTACCCTTCGGTAGTAGGTTGTAGCAAGAATACAGCTTCAGTGAATTGGCATACAAGTAGAACTTGTTGTCTGCCTGGACACAAATGGTATCGTCGTCTTCTTCCGCGTATGACGCCGCCACCAATGTTCTCACAGACGGGATGGTGGCGGACGGCTGTTCCTCACCCTGGATGGCGGCAGTGGTCGTCTCTTCTGGTCGTCCATATGCCGCCGCAACTGCGACCAATGCTATAGAAAACAATGAACATTATTACAGATTGCAGCTTTGTCTACTGGCTGTTGGTGCAACTTTACCATTTAGCGCTCTGATGCTATTGTCAGGTAATCTGATTGCCATGTGCTAGCTTGAATATGCGGAGATAAAGTGCAACTCAAATGACTAGTGCCACAATTCTGCCACTTGCAAATCTATCTCCTCTGGATTGTAATGGTACTCTGTTGTCTGGTAGACTCTAAGTTGTACATATATCCTAAGTAACTGTTATTAGGAAAGCTGTAGCAGCAGATTACGGCATATTTGTGACACTTGTGTAGAATGCTAAAAGATGTTTTGTACCACAACACGAGACTGTTTTGGTACCTAATTGCTGATATAACTCAACATGTTGCTCTTAACAGAACAAAACGGATACTGGGAAAGATAATGTCAAGGGTACGACGAGGAAGTGTCACATGTCCACTACTGATCACAATACACTCGGTATAAAAGAAGTGCTGCATACTTAGAGAGGTAGTTTGGATCAAGCCATTAGAAATGTCCAGTACAAATGGGCTCAAAACGCTTTCCGTAAGAGCTATGAGCAGTTTGGGAAACTGTAAACCGTATTGATAGTTCTGGGTAGGTGCAGCACATACATTAATTCTAACTGAACCAGTATGTGTTGTGAACAGCTTGTGAAAACCATTTACATTGTGGTTTTTTCTCTACTTTTGCCATAATAATGGTAGCCTCTTATTACAAAGGCCAGTACCAAACACCATATTGAGCATGACCTTTAGCGACGACTCACAAATGCAGGTCATATGTAATACCCGAAGTCTCATGTATTTTTCAGCTACTTCCTTTCATGAGTCTATAACCATTTCTCGTAACTACATCTACTTATGAATTTTGTCATTAATTACATTTCATCGAAATATAATGTATGCTGCATGAATAAATAAGAAATAATTAAATAGATCGTTGTAATAAATAAGCTGCAAGAGACAAAAAAATTATGTTGAACTAACGCAAACAATATATTTCACGGAAAAATAACATCGTTGTCGCGAACGCACGCAGTCCTAGAACAGAGGGCAGAGATGAGTTGCGAAGCGTCTATGGTGCGGTGGAGACATGTGTGACGGTCCGCAAATGCCAAATGGAGATTGTTATCGAAATGGTGTTACAATATGTATGTGGGCAGGCAAAATATAATTATGTCAGGACGTGTATGGCCACACAACATGATCGCAAGAAGATGTTGGAATTAATGAAGACTGCTGTACGCATAAATTTTATTCAAGCTGCTGACTAATCAAGAGGAGCCTACCGCCAATAATGAATTTCGTAATAAGCATTACATCAGAAGCAACGCATCGCAAAGTAAGTTATAGCCTGTATTTTTATAGCTCCATAACAGGCATGCCAGCGCAATAGTATCTTTTTGGGACATTCTTCAAAGCAAACTTTACAGACCCAGGTCGATCAAACTATCTGACAATAAGATCAAACTGGAAGTGATTCAAATTCAATTCATATTTTATTGACAAAAGTATGCTGGCTAACTGACAGTCAAAGAAAGTTTACGAGTTTATGTTGTGTTCTGTAAATGACTTTATTGCATATGTGTACGTAGCATTAGCATTAGCAAATAACAGTTGGCATAAATGACGGTTTCTATGGCATCATTTTCGGAGTAACCGGTAAAGAACTGTACTCTGTTTTGGCCACGATTTAACATATTTTAAAACAGACAGCATTATCACGAATTACGTAATACAGCATAGCTTCTATGGACCGTTGCTAGTCGTTGCAGAATTATAATTAACATTATTGCATGTTAGATTTCTGTGTTCATGTTACACGTGTCTTCGCATCTAAGCTCACGCGAGGTCACTTCATTTTTTTGCCCCATTACCTTTCTTGCCCGGTACTTCCGTGATTAGCTATTTATCAAATTTAACTTTTGCCCCTTTTTGTTGCTGACGACCTTTCTACTCAGCAATCTAAATTCGTGCAGACGACATTGGCATACCCAGTTACGGCTAACTAAAGCAAAACTTTATTTATTCCCATTCTTTTAATTTATATCATTGTTGCACTCAGTAATCACTCGAGTGTTAACGATCAGGTAGTAACTCACTACGATCTATCAGCAAACATTGATATTCGAATTAGGTGCCTTGTTTCCATTTACTATGGAACAGTAGGTACACCTGTCACAAAAAATATTTTTCTAGTTCTGGGACAATATGAATAGTACATGCTGCTACAAAACAACAAAATAACGCCATCTCATTTGATTACTCATTACTTTATTACATTCTGTGGATGATTCGAGATAGCAAACAACTTATGTAGACATGATGTCTTTCAAAGTAGTCAAGATGGACAAGTGCTCATGCCCATTAAGGTGTGCATTTCATAGTCCATGTGCAAAGGAATTTTTTCTTGTTTCCTTCCATACAAGCATCTCTCAAAATTGTGGCCGTGACCAATTCTTCTCCGAATGTGTAAATAGATTTTCAAGCGAATTGCAGTCTCAGAAATCATGTAAGAAGAAGGTAGAAAAAAAAATGTGTATCGTGAAAGAAAATTTATATATTCTGCCAATACTTACCAGCAACAAAGAACAGAGCAGCCTTCATTGCACTCGATAAGAAATACTACTGCTGCCGGTCTTAGATTTTCGTTTATATATGTTTAAACACCCAATGGCATCATCGAATGTTATCGTACCGTTCCTTTCTGATTTTCCGTTCCGGGAACTGTGGTGCAGCAACAAGCAGCAGATTGACTTTCCTTGTTTTTGGCAAGCTGCATTATCGTTCGCTCTGCCTTATTTATTACCAACGCCATTTCAACAACCGGGATAAAAAAGACGGGTTATCATACTGCACCGTTCACTTCCTTCTCATTCGACGTAGCCGCGCGGGGTAGCCGCGCTGTCTGAGTCTCCTTGTCACGGTCACTGCGGACCCCCCCCGTCGGAGGTACGAGTTCTCCCTCGGGCATGGGTGTATGTGTTGTCCATAGCATAAGTTAGTTTAAGTACCGTGTAGGCTTAGGGACAGATAACCTCAGTGGTTTGGTCCCATAAGACGTTACCACAAATTTCCTAATTTCATTCGATGTCATTGGAAGAATCCATGTATCAGTCACTTCTTTCTCATTAAGTGTCATTGTAGTAAAACCGAAAAAACAAAAAGACGTGTTTTCACGTAAGTTAAGTGCCACAGAGCATCAACACAGCTGAGTAGATATGTCACACACGTCTTGTGGGCAGTCCCCGTTAAATGTGGATTGAGAAGAGAAAGCTCTAGTAAAAAAGTTAATTCCTAAATCAGCTCATAACGCTTTTTTTAAAATTAATACAAGACATTTTACGCACAGGCTCTAAATGAAGATTCTTTTTCTATCAACGAAGCCTCTGATAATGCAGTAAGGCTCAAATCCTGAAGAAATGAAATGCATAGATGCCACCGATCGTTCATGCTATGTACTTTGCGATCCAAACAGCTTTCCATTTTGAAGATGAGAGCCCTGTGCCTAGAGGATAGTACACCTACGAAATAAGTGCGGTGCGGTTATAAATATATGCACTGAAGCGCCAATGAAACTGACGTAGGCATGCGTGTTAAAACACAGAGATATCTTAGGAGGGAGAATGCGGCGTTGCGCACAGCAACGCCTGTATAAGACAACAAGTGTCTAATGCAGTTGTTAGATCGGTTACTACTGTTGAAACGGCAGGTTATCAAGATTTAAATGAATTTTAAAGCCGTGTTATATAGCCGGCGCTTATGCGGTGGGCCACTGCATCTTCGAGGTAGCGATGAAGAGAGGATTATCCCGTGCGACCATTTCACGATCGTACAGTGAATTTCAGGAATCCGATAAAACATCAAATCACCAACATCGCGACGGCTGGGGAACTGGGACAACAATGACTGAAGAGAATGTTTCAGCGTGACAGAACTGCAACACCTCCGCAAATTGCTGCAGATTTCAGTGTAGGGCCATGAACAAGAGTCAGTGTGAGAGTGATTCAACGAAACTTCATCGACTTGGGCTTTCGGAGCCAAAGACCCATTCGCTTACACTTATGACTAAACGGCTCAAAGCTTTGCGCTTCGCCTGGGACCGTCACCACCGACAGTGGAAGGCTTATGAGTGGAAATATGTTGCCTGGTCGGACGAGTCTCGTTTTACATTTTATGGAGTGGATGGACGTGTACGGGTACGGAGAAAATCTCATGAATCAATGGAACCAGTATGACAGCAGCGGACGTTCAAATTGATGGAGGCTCTGTAATGGTGTGGGACGTGGGCAGTTGGAGTGATATGGGAGGCGTGATACGTCTAGAAACGACTCTGACGGGTACCATGTACGTAAGCATCCTGTCAGATAACCTGCATCCATTCATGTGCATTGTGCATTCCGATGGACTTCGGCAATTCTTTGGCTCTCCACTGTAATATATATATGACTAGATGAAATCTGTGAGCGCTCTGTCAGAGGGGCATGTTAGATTCTTTTACACACTCATTTTGCCTGTAACGGGTATGAAACAGACGCTTTCTGGCGACACTAAGGGTCGCTTGAAACTAGAGACGAGTACTACTTTTTTCGGCTGATTATAAGTAAACAATCAAAAACTTAATTGCAAATATCAGCATAAAAGTCGGAGCAAATGCTCCTCACGACTCTTCGGAGATCAGTTGTATACACATTTTAAGTGGTGAATCGATAGAGCATTCCCATATTTAATCAAGTGCGACATTCGTTTTAACGAAATGTGTTAACAGGTCAGTGAAACCCGAGCTCCGAGCTAAATGCCCTCTCACCCCAAACCACTGACATTTCGATTTCAGTGGTATGAATCGAGAGCTAATAGGAGGTCAGGAAGTATGTCTTTTATGTTTTCTGATGAAAGTTGGTTGTGCATCACTGACAATGATGGCCGCTGAGGGCCTGCAACCAATTTGTGTGAATGCTATACACCCTGGACCTATACCGGGAGTCATGGTCATGGGTGCGATTTCGTATGTTGGCAGGAGCACTCTCGCGGTTATCCCAAGCAGCCTGAATCAAAATTGGTATGCCGATCTGTTGATTCGCCCTGTTGTCTTGCTATTACTGAATAGCATCCCATGGGTGATTTCCAACAGAATAACGCTAGCCTACACAGCACTATTGCAATATAACATGCTCTACAGAGTGTCGACATGTTGCCTTGGCCTGGTCCACCACCAGATCCGTCTCCAGTCGAGCACCATGAGACGACAACTCCGGATTCATTCACAGCCAGTATTAACCGTCCCTGTACAAACGAACCAAGAGCATAATGCATACACGCTTGCGTATTCACATTCAACATTCTGGCTGTTACACCGGTTTCTAACGTATCAGCAATGGCTTATTTCGCGCTTACGTTAACCTGTGATCGTACGAAGACAGTCACTTGCGTACGTTGTCTAGTCAAATGTATTCCAGAATTTTCAATACTCTACGTCAATAATTTCTGGTGTCGCGACTTTTTTCCTCAGTGTATATTAGATGCTACTCCAATAGTAGATCAGTACTTTGTATATAGTTTGGATAAGCACGGATTTTGTTGATTGCTTATATAGAGGTCTTTCCCATTTCATTCATCTATGGAGTGTAGGTGGATTATTGGTCGTATGTATCTCAGCCAGCAGGCATGACCTTCATTTTATGCTCAAAGTATCTACGCCGATATATAAAGGGATGACAGACATTCACAGATTATATTGTATCCGTGCATAGGAATGACTAGGTTTCCACGGAAGATCTGGCGTCAGTGACAGAACATTTGCCAGTGGAGACTCGTGGATGAGGTTTTTGGAGTCCACTGACTATTTACACCACCTTTCATTTATGTAGTCTATGGATTAGACGTCGTCTGGTAGGACGACCTGATATGAATTCTGCTGGCTTGTGCGGTATTTTAGTACACATTGTACAAGATTTCTGTGAGCAATCAAAAGCATACACAACAATGGACCAATAATTAAAACTCCAGAAATGAGCCAACGAGACAGACCCGCTTCAAATTCGTACAGGTTCTACTATTGACATATTTATAGCACATCAGAGACTCATATTATTGCCCATTAAGTGTGTAGTCTAGAATTGCGTTTTGTGAACTGCATTGCCAAGAGGGCTCACAACCCTTTTCTGAAAAAATGATATGCAAACATCTCGACCTGAGCCCTTGCAATGCTACCGTTACCTCTGGCAAGCTTCCGTTTGCTCGACAGCCGAGTGTTGTTGTAAGGTTGTTACTTTGATTTGCTATGACAGGGGTACAGATATTCAATAATAGCGGGTTAAAAGCTGTGAGCTGTCTGGGGAAGTTAATCTTGCATTACTAAGCAACTGTTTCACCAGGTATCTAGTCTATGTTTACCAAATTCCCAAACAGACTAACATTAATTATAATCTTTTAATAGTCATACAACAACCGGTAATATATATAAAAGAGAATTTAAATAAAAAGAAAGAAATCAGTTTATATTTGGAAATTTATTTTAAGATTGATCATTGAAATTTCAGCATATTAAACGTGAGTTATAACTGAGCTGGTGCCTTGTTTAGGACTGTGAAAATGTGAGTTTGTAATCTTATGGAACACATCAAATATAGAGCCAAGATTGGGAGTCTGCATACAACACTGCATTCATAAAACAACACACAAAGAACATTGAAACATATGCAACAGAAAATTAACCACTACCATCAGATTCAAATTTTCACCCAAAGAAATTACGTTCGTAGCACAATCCTGTCCGTCATGTAATTACCACACACTGGTATACTAAATTCATATTAACTCTTTGTGAAATCTTCGCGAAAAGAATAGCTGAGGGGTACTTTGATGATTACACCACATGCTTCACGTGGTCAACTTGGTTTACACAAAGAGTGTAACTCCACAATAATTTTGATAATTAAAATAAATTAGATCGAAAAGCAATTTACAAAAGAAAAACATCGAACTGGTTACTAACGTCTTACTATTAACCTGATGGGTCAAACAGTTATATAAGCACGTGGTACTGGTCTCGCAAAGTACACCCCACGTGGGTTGAACATAAAGAAAAGTTGCTATATTGAAAAATATTGTCAAGACGAGACGTTGTAATCACACAAGCATTCGCATTTAAGATTGATCTTAGTTAGAGTTACTGATCAACACGTGGTTCCACTTTACGCACAAAGTGGTGACAAAGCAACTACCGGAAAATAATCTGAACTTCACACGAGAATTACACTGCGCAGCAATTTAAGATAACATTAGATATTTTGGAGCTAAATCTGAAATAAAGGTGATTAAATTTTCAGTTAGGCTGAACTTAAGAAATCCATTGTCCTACGGACTTAGCAGACACGCGCTTAGCCAGAGATCTTACCACTTCAGACGCTCGCCACGGACGGACTGCTTGGTCCCTTCCTGAGGGGTGGCTCACAAATACAAACGGAAGTGGCCAGAGGGGCAGCTTCCTATACCAACATGACAACGGACGGACAGGACCATACTAAGAATAGAAACCTCTCTGCTTTAAGAAAGCGTAGCTACCTGTTCCGACGTTGGTCCTACTGTTCTCTAGCAGACAGGCATGTCTGCTACCCTCAAGCATGCAACTAGAAATACATTTGCTCATTCATCCTCTAACACAGAAGGAAAGGGGGACGACAGTATCTTATCATATCCAGTATATAAAAGGAAGCGGATGTAGGTTCCGTGTGAGACTGTGTGACATGAATTACATATAAACTCTGTGTTAAAGTGTAGTAGTGTGACAGATCGTTCTTGTTTATGCGTAAAAGTAACACGTTCCACTACTCAGTCTCCTCCCAGATAGTCAGAAACGCCACAGTAAATTTAGAAGAGGTATTTATGCCGTAAATGGCAACAGATTTGAGAAATTAAACATGAAAGGAATCCAACAGAGACCTTTCATTGTATGCCACACACTAAGCAGACAGCTATTTAACCGCATGGATAGCAAAGTAAATACAAACCTATACAAAAAGTCCATTTAAATATGTCGATGAGGTAGGTGAATGTTGAAGCGAAACATTCGTTGGTGAGCAACAGTGTGGAACTTGTCCATTTCAGTTGCATAACACACACCCAGGTACATTGGGCTCTGCCTATGTGTACTCCGTGTTTTCATATGTATTCTTGGAAACAATGTGGGCCTCGATTTCTCAATCAGCAACACTCCCAGCAGAATGTGAACATCTCAGTGAGTAGAAACATTCAACACAATGGTAAAGTTACACTATACAGTTCTCCTTACCAAGCTTCTCTTAGAGATGGCAACAGGACACGTCCTATAATTCATATAATGTTAACAGCAATAACACGTGAAAATTATCTTTTCTTACACCGTTCTATAGAAGCAAAGATTTTGAAGGTCTTCTTATCGTTTATTACACCGTTCTATACAAACAAAGATTTTGAGGATCTTCCTAGTGTACTTAATTAAATTTGTTAACTGACCAAGAGCTGGTCTCTAGCTTAGCGGGGACAAATCAACTGGCAATGAACTTTGAAAGTATTCTGTTAATCACTACTGGCATTAAAACGTATTTCAAAAAAATGTTTTGTGACGTTTTACATCTTCAGGCAAACTTCATTTGACAGATAGAAACGTGTTTGTTTCCAAACTCCTCTAGAAAGTTTTAATTAACGTACTATTTCACAACACAAACCGGTTAGAAATGCGGAACATCTAGTCTCTCTGTCCATGAACAACCAGGAATGCCTAAGAGAAGAAAATCCAAAAATTTAAAGTAAATTATTCTGTAGCGTAGAATATGCGTAACATAACAACTCGCCTCCAACACGTCATAAGCATCGACCTTCATTAGATCTGCAATGGCCACAAATGCTTCAAATCAAGCAAAGAGGGTTACCTTGCCACGTACACATATCTGTACAAATACAAACGTCAGGTTGCATCTGTTAAAAATCCGGGTAAAACTCTACACTAAGGCAGAGATTCGTGAGTCCACGGCTACAGCTCTACCAATCCCCTTCCTATCCCGCCAACTATTCCCCTCAACCCTCCACAACACCATCGTCACAATACCTTATGATGGTTGAAGTAGAGAGGATATAAAATGTAGACTGGCAATGGCAAGGAAAGCGTTTTTTAAGAAGACAAATTTGTTAACACCGAGTATAGATTTAAGTGTCAGGAAGTCGTTTCTGAAAGTATTTTATGGAGTGTAGCCATGTATAGAAGTGAAACATTTCGATAAATAGTTTGCACAGTAAGAGAATAGAAGCTTTCGAAATGTGGTGCTACAGAAGAATGCTGAAGATTAGATAGGTACATCACATAACTCATGAGGAGGTATTGAACAGAATTGGGGAGAAGAGGAGTTTGTGGCACAAATTGACAAGAAGAAGGGACCGATTGCTAGGACATGTCCTGTGGCATCAAGGGATCACCAATTTAGCATTGGGGACAGCGTAGAGGGTAAAAATCTTAGAGGGAGACTAAGAGATGAATACACTAAGCAGATTCAGAAGGATGTAGGTTGCAGTAAGTACTGGGAGATGAAGGAGTTTGCACAGGATAGAGCAGCATTGAGAGCTGCATCAAACCAGTTTCAGAGCTGAAGACCACAACAACAACGTTGGGTTGGACGTCGTCTGGTAGGACGACCTGATATGAACAAGTGCTCATACCTATTAAGGCGTGCATTTCATAATCCATGTGCAAAGGAATTTTATTATTGTTTCCTTCCATATAACCATCTCTCAAATATGTGGCAATGACCAATTCTTTTCCCCATTTCCTACACTTGGGAAATCCCGCAGACTTCCTGTACACCCCTTCACATACCCCTCTTGTCTCCAATCGGGATATTAGTGGGAAAAAGACTCACTTTGTCCTGAGAGAGGGATGTAAGATAGCGTGTTTATTTGTTTTACTTTATTTTGGGAGTGTTGGGTTGTCCTCCACAATCCTCAGCCCCTCAACCCCATCCTCACATATTCCAATCATTTGTGTATCCGGAACTTCAGATATGAATGCAACACCCCCTTCCACCACCACATGTGAATAGGCGGTAAATTGGATGGAGTGGAAGGTACTGTCTTTACTTTTGGTGGGAAATGTGTTCAGTAAAGATGTTGGTGATGGACAGAGTGGATTTTAATACGTGTATTACCAGTAAGCATACAACTGAGGACTGCATTCTAAAGTCTTCTACGGAACGGATGGAAGGAACTGCTAATGAATGAATATAATGGGAATACCTTTCAAGAGGATATAGGACGATAGACTGAGAATGTATTTCGCAACTCATAAAGAATACTGACTGTGCTAGAACTGCTCGTGTTTTTTAAAATGGCCGGTCAGTTCACAGTGTTTAAGACAGATTTGTCCTTTTCCACTACCACAGACTGAATGAAGCTCGGGTGCTCACCTTGGAGTATGGGCTCAACTGGGGACGCTTAAAACGGATTTTCTCTCAATTTCGTGTGAATATACGTTCACTTTGCTGTGGACTCTAATCCACAATACTAGTCGAAATTGGCGGAGAAGTCAGAATAATTATCTCCAAACGATCTAAAAATGTATATCGCCTAGGGAGCACAGCCGAGAGGATTTGACACCAAAATTGCACCCAACAGCCGACTAGCTGGATTCTCTCCTTGTACCCGTCTGTTGCACGACATTAAGCACAACTTCCGATCGCATAATACGTCAAGACGACTTTGGTCCTCTGGCCATGGCACACTGCATGACAAGCAGGTGTGTCATGCAGTTACACCCTGGGACAGACCCTCCAGGAGATGCTCTTTTCAAGGAACACTATGGAGAACTGATATTTGAAGATGACTACTAAATGATTCTACTTGTACCAACACATATTTCACGTAACGACCACAAAGACCAGCTTCAAGATACTAACGCTCCCATAGAGGTTTATAGCAGTCTTTTTCTCTCTCGCTGTTTTTGCAAGTGGAATAGGAAAGGAAATGTCTAGTAGTGATACAAGCACATCATCTGCCGAGGCTTGCGAAGTATACCGATATAGATGTAAATTTAGCCTACTTATTAAGATGTCGGTCCCACCATTTATAGACAGACAAACCTCATGTTGCCCGTTATTTGTCAAGGAAGCAAAAGAACTTCTCCTGCTGATGGTCTCTCTATAAAAACCTTTGGGTTATAATATTCATAACAATACAGAAACATAGCACCTAAATTTCTTTGCTATCTAATGATTGTCTATACATATTCCCTGCACTTGTCCTACACTGCTTTTTCACAGTTCTACGATTACTGTGCTAGAGATACGAAAGTATAAGGGTGTCAGAATCATTTATGACTGCGTAGTGTTCCGTGAGAGAAATGTCACTTTTCTTCAATTTGTGCATAACTCCATAATACGAATCTATCAGTAACACAGAGCTTCCATTAAACTGTTGCACGAAAACTACAGTATCACACATCATACACTGATCAGCCAGAACATTATGACCACCTAGTTAATAGCCAACTTTATCATGGATGACAATTGTTACGTTTCATGGCATGAAAGCAGTAAGGCGTTTGTAGGTAAATGGATAGAGTTGGCACAACTTCTGCCCATACAAGTCACCTAATTCCTGCAAATTCGGGTGATGGGGGCAATGAGCTCTGACGCCTTGTTCAGTCGCGTCCCAGACTTGTAAGATTGGTTTCAGACCTGGCACGTCGGTGGGCCGGCACTTCAACTTGATCTCGCCACAGCGTTCCTGAAACCACTCCATCACACTCCTAGCATTGTGACATGGCGTTTTATCTTGTTGAAGTGTGCCAATGCAGTTGTAAAACATGATCGTCATGAAGGACTGTACATGGTCAGCAACCAGTGTGGTTACTCCTAGGCCATCATGGTGCCTTGCACGAGCTCCACTGAACCCGTGGATGCCCACGTGAATGTTATCGGGATTCATCAGACCAAGCAACCCTCTGCCACTGCACCAGCGTCAAGTGCCGATGGTCACATGCCCATTTCAGTCGTAGACGCTGATGTAGTGGTGTTAACTCTGGAACATGCATGAGTTGTTGGCTGCAGAGGTCCACAGTTAGGAGCTTGTGTACAAGATCGCCAATCTAGGAGATCTCGTGCTCCTTTAACTTTAGCATGCTTTTTTCGTTGTTTCTGCAACACGGTTCTAATTCGTTTTATGTACCAAGCGTTATCAGCACCGTCCTTTGTTAAATTATTTGGCACGAATGTTTAAATTGCTCTCGAACTATTTCTTTGAATTCAAGACACGTCTGGTCTACTCTTACAATGTTAATTTGGAACAAGTGAAGATCGACTCTGAGGAAGGCATTGAAAAAAGGTGACATATTTGTCACGAGACACTATGCTGTCAATGAAAACTCTGTCACCATTACACTGTCATATTTCTGGCGTAGTAACCATAGAAACATAATAAAGGAGATTAGGCCTGTACAGGGTGACATTTGTAGGCACTCATTCGATATCGATGAATTGTAGGTGCTATGTGTCTGAATTCCTTTGTGCAGTCCACATATAATTTACATGGCTGTGACTATCATCCTATAAGACAGTGCAGTAGTTTTCTAGTTGTGGTAGCTTTCTACATAGTCAGTGATGGGCAGAGGACTAGACAGCCTGCTGAAATGGTTCAAATGGCTCTGAGCAATATGGGACTTAACTTCTGAGGTCTTCAGTCTCCTAGAACTTGGAATAACTCTTACTCGTTTACTCGTTGAAATCAGGTGGATTCAAACGTTATATATCAAAGACAAGAAGAAACTTGAGCTCTATACCGCTTTATTCGAGGTTTGTGAGTAAACTAATTACAGCCTCTGACATACGTCTCATGAACTGACTGCAGCGAGAAAACTGGAGGTTCACATGACGTTTTCATTGAGAGACGATCTGCAGCAGATGTTCTGTCTTTTGTATTCTTTATAGATAGGAGACAATATATTTCCATTGGTTTCTATTGATCTGACGAAGACTTAGGCAATACTTCCTTAATAGGTTTTACAAACACAGCAGGATGATTTTTTCATGGGTTGTGATAACCTCGAACTGTCGCTGCTTCAATAGACATTCTTCTAACAAAACGGCAACTCCCACCCTGTATGGAGCACAGTTATGTGACACATTTATTTCACCACTTTGCATTCTTTCAGACAGTGCCAGACTAAAATAGTCACCACGCCCTACTAACTGATGCCAGCATGTCATGAACCATTTCTTTGACAGCAGACAATACCAGCTTATATCACTAATTTGAGAAGTGGTATTGAGAAGCCATTCAGGCAACTCTTTACTTAAATTAGCTTTGATTTCATTTAACTTTGACCTGAGTGGTTCATCTGAAGTTCCTCTCTCAGATAACAGATCAGAAGAGGACCTTTGCCCAACAAGCTGTAATTCTTAATATAGTTTTTCATTCATCTGAGTGCCTATATGCAAAATCAACTTTTAAAAGTACTGTGAATAATTTTTCCCTCTGCATGTGAAACTGTTTCTTTAACTTATAACTTTCCCTCTACTGTTCTAACTGTTTCTTTAACATAACTTCTTTTCCAGAAGTGAACTTATCGGCTTTTCCATTTACCTCCTGAACATATCCTTTTATATAACTTATTCCACCTATTAATTTTCGTATGGCCTTGGTAATGCCATGGTATTCAAAAATCGTTTTCACCATTGCCTTTAAACTTCGACATATTGCCGTAAATGGGTACTGAGTATGGCTAGCCAATTTGTTCACACTCAGCCTTTGACTCCAATTCACGCCCCTGACGAGACAATATTTTTGCCGAGGGCAGCGTGGAGGGTAAAAATCGTAGAGGGAGACCAAGAGATGAATACACTAAGCAGATTCAGAAGGATGTAGGTTGCAGTAGGTACTGGGAGATGAAAAAGCTTGCACAGGATAGAGTAGCATGGAGAGCTGCATCAAACCAGTCTCAGGACTGAAGACCACAACAACAACAACAACATCAACGAATTCACTACCTTCAGGGTATGATTCTACGTGATTATGTTTTTCAGATTAAATTTTTATTTTTTTCTATTTTTACCATAATACGGAGATGGCTATAATTACATGGGTAAATTACATATATTAGTGTAATAACAGCACACATGCAATGTTAATTAAAAATGGGCACCTTTCACTAAAAATTTCAAACAATGTAACAGCACTGTAACATGTTGCATATTCGCTACACATAGTCAGCTAACTTGCACAACATAACTATGTAACAGTGGCAATTAATTCACAAATAACTCAAATAATGCAAGTTTGATTGAAAATGAGCTGTCAATGATTAATTATAAAATTAATTATATGCATAAATTAAGTAAATAAATAATGTTGTCCTTACCTCGAACGTTTTGACGTAAAGAAAAACACATAATTTCAAAAAATTATAACATCTTTTTCTTCAACTTCAGTCCGTTTCCGCCAATATTTTAGAGTTTTCGTTCAGTACAAGAAACAGAGAAAAACAAGTTTTAATCACGTAATGGCAATAAAAATTCGTATACATAATATTTATAAACTGTGCTGTAAGACGGTCGACAGTGTAATATATCACCTCTCTTCCCCACCCCTGGGTTTTGTTATTTTAAGATTGTTCATTAGACCTAAATGTTATTAAGAAAAGCATACATCACACTGCGAAGAAGAAAAGAGAACATGTAATTATAAAATTTAGGAAGATGACGTTGATTCTTTCACTTTTTTCTTACTGTCTAATAGATCCTGTAAGATATTGCGAGTTTGATTTCATTTTCATGAACAATTAGCAGCAGACCAAGAAGTAGTCGTTGGAATGAAAAGAGTTTGATGACAACATACCGTCTTGGTGTTAACTGACAAAGTAAACTGATAGTTTTTGTAATAATAACGAAATTTCGTTTACAAACATAGATTGCAGTTTCAACTTACTATGTTGAGTTCTGAATACGATAGAGCGCTTACTGGTCCGACCGTCATGTTACTAAACAGGCTGCTTCAATCTGAACAGAATGCAGGACTATGCACTATACTGCAAAGTAAATAGGAAATAAATCAAGTAGAATTCCTGTGTCACAGTATAACTCAAGTTACAGGAATGACACAACCCTCTGGCAGCAAGGAAGAAAGAAACCACTATAATCCATTACTTTAGCAAAACACAATATCAGAATGTTTTTCTCAGGCAAAGTGTGTACAAAGATGACGTTTATCATCACCGATTTCACTGTTAGGTTAAATAATTTGCTGCAGATGCTAACAGAAAAAAAAATCAAGGGACAAACCCTCACAAGAGCGTACTACCGAAATTAACTGACGACATTGCAGGACATTCTCAAGACAAAACTTCGCAGGGTGGATTTACATAGGTATCTTCTTTTAGTTAATACAACTTCGCTCTCCTCTGGTAAAATCCTGATATGGTAAGCAGTGTCATGTTTCTCTTCGTTCGAATGAAGAAACCGTTTTGCTGCAGGCATTTCCAGAGACACGACGAGAGGATTTTCGAGGTGTTACCGTTTCATGAACAGCCAAAATGCAGACTTCTACAACCATACATCCTAGGGCACACTGTGTCGCAGATGTAGAAGACGAACACAAAGTTCGAAATCGCAGCATAACTTGTGCTCTTCTTGTAGCGAAGGATCGTCGCGCTGTCTTGGGAGACTTGTCACGGTCCATGCGGCTCCACCTGTCGGAGGTTCGAGTCCTCCATCAGGCATGGGTGTGTGTGTTGCCCATAGCGTAAGTTAGTTTAAGTTAGTAGTGTGTGGGCTTAGGGACCGATGACCTCAGCAGTTTGGTCCCATAAGACCTTACTACAAATTGCCAATTTTCGAATTTGTAACTGATTACTGTACTATCGTAGTTGCTGTATCCTGCGTGGAAACCAATAAATATCAGGACAGTTCAATTGCTGTAATATAGGCTATATGCTATTTGTAAGAGTATATGTGGATGCTTTGTTACAGTAAGAAAATATTCCTGTCTTTGTGCCAATACAAACAGAAAGAAGTATGCTAGCAAATGAATGGACAACAGAAGTAGCGATATATAGTAAGAAATGATATCAAGTGTCAGTTTACATTTCACACATTTTAGATACAGTACATATTCATTCCAAAGACGTATTACAAGTTCTGTTAGCATCCTGTCACAAATCCCACTATAATATTCGATGTTGCACACAACGACACATGTATTTTCACCGTTCCCAACTGGTGGACTGCGTGTCTGAGTGAGACAGTGTTGCCTCCTGGATAGTTAGTCTTGCGGGTCTGTTTCGTAAAGTAGGTCAGTGACTTTGTGTTGTGTTAAGATGCCAAATGGTTGTATAAACATCAAGTACAATTGATATCAGGGTTTCCTCAACATTCGGAAACGGTGTAAGGATCACGAGAGTCTATTTTAATGTTTTGAGCTGCAAGGCTTTATAGTCGTGAATTTCAAGACAGTTTGAGAACTTTACAACGAATTTTTCTTCCTGAAATGTTACGCTCGTGGCTTTGTGAATTCAGTGGTCTACAGTGCACGGTACAGAATCAGTCTTTTACCCATTGGAATATTTGTGCGTTTGTGTACATCACATGCCCATTCAATGAGCACAATTACGTTTTCGGTGCGACTGTAAGGTTATGTAATAAAATATTTTCAAATCATTGGAATTTCCTTGCTTTTATGTTCCAGTGTTAACCATTTTACACCGAGCTGTTCTTTGTTACTGGTAGCAATTCATTCCACTTTGACTCAGAAATGATGTTCATGTCGCTGAGTTCTTTCTACGATCCACAAGACGCTAATTGTACTGTAAGCAATCATCTCTGTTCTTCTCAGCACACCAGGGCACAATATAAGTCAGTTGTTGTTAATGTAGGTGAGGCACCGCTTTATGTTCTCATATAAAGTCTTGTATTGTAAACTACGATAACAATCTGAATAAAACCTGCCTCGTGCACAAAGCTGAGCTATAGCCGCAGTTACATACATGTACTTCAAGTAAATTCAGGTGTTTATTGCAACTTCTCGGTTCTGTGCATATCAATCAATTCGTTACCGTGTCCATTATAAATTCGTTGCACAAAGTGAGTCCCTCTCTTATCAGGTCATGTTTAATTGATGATTAATTGAGGCCACGCTAGCACATAAATTCGTGGGTCTAAGCTTTCTATAAGAGTTTTAGAAGACGAAACTTATACTGTTTAGCAAGTCATCGACTTATCTCTCATATGAGATAATCAAACAAGCCCTAGGCAATGAACATTTTGCCCAGACTGTATTTTCCATAAATGAGAATGAAAGTAACTCCAATACTTTGCTTCTGACCGACCGGGTGTTCAGAAGGTTTGCATTTTTCACTACTGGACAACGCTTTGGTACACTTTGTCGTCTCGTGATATTTGTTCTAAGTCAACTCTGCTCCACTGTGTGTTGGATGTCTTACAAACTGCCCACACTACATTGCAGAGAATAAAAACCAAAGGAAAGAAACTACCCCTCCTGGGAGTGAATGAGGCTTTCTTTTTAAAATATGTCTTCCGTCGTTTTAGATCACCAAGGCCTAGGGGTAGAGATATTCGCTAGAAATCAAAGTATCTTTGGTTCTGGTTTCGAACCCAGTCAGCGAGTAAAATTTTGATGAAAATCGTTAGCAGAGACGGCCACAGATTTCCAGTGTAAAAGTCAGCCTAGTTCTGCCAACAGCATTATAAAAAGTGGGCGGAGAAGAAAAGTGACATCTGGGCAACCTCTTGTGTTTTGGGTGGAAGCTGTCCCTAAAAGGCTGAAGAATCAGCGATGAACAACGGCATAAGAATGGAGAAGCCAATAGAAACCACTACGTTATGTATGTCCACAAACACGTCGCCTGTAATTCAAAGAGTGTCATGATAATCTCTCCATCGGCAAGATATTCTAGAGCAGTCGCTTATGAGTCGGAACGTGGAATATCAGAAGTTTGAACATTGTGAATAGGAAGCCTAATTCTAGTTACAGTGAGGATAAGTGAAGAGAATTGCAAACACGAGAACAGTGTCATTTCAGCGGCAGCAGAAAATGTAATCAATGTTTCATCATGAACAGAAAGGACTATTCTCATCAGAATCAATAGTAATAGTCATGGAGGGCAGCACCACTGTAGTAGGTAAGGAAAGACAAGAAAGAGTTAAAGGAGAATATGGGTGTGGTAGTAGGAACGTGTCAAGTGAAAGCCCGTCTGACTTCTGCAATCAATATCAGTTTGTAATAGCTAATACCCCGCTCAAGAATCACAAGTGGATTGACTCTAGTTGAATTACTCATGGTACGTTGAGAAGCTCCAGAAATCAGGTATTAGATTCGAAGTGTACACAGGAGCAGATATACATTCAAGCCTTAATTATATAATGGTGGATAGCGCATTGCACTTTAAGCGTATTGGTCGCAGAAACCGAGGTTGAAACAAGTGGGCTACTGAAGTACCGGTAGTGAGGAATGGTGTGGGTTTGGAGTCAGTGAGCAATGTATAGTTCTAAAATTGGCAAACGCGGAAGTAGCACCAACATAGATACAAACAAGGGAACTGTAAAGAGACCGTAGGCAAGACAAAAAAAACTTCTTCTGCTGAACGGAACAACAAAGTACATAAATGATCTGGGAATGGCCACACTGTAGCAAAATTAGTGATTTAGCAATGAAAGAAATGGCAAGTGCGGGGGAACTGCGGAGAAATGTCTGCAAGAAATATGTGGAGAAATTGGAAAAGAAAATGTCGTCAGAAGGACAGCTGTCACATCCAAAAAAGTCATAACACCCCTTGTTGTAACTAAATACAATACCAGTAACAATAACATGAAATGGAAATTCTAAACACAGAGGGAAGAGCAGGTAGGTCGAAAGACTACATTTATCCCTCGAGCAGGTGCGCCTGTGTATAAAGTGTGCCAAGGACAAATAATATTGTTTTGTACGACCCATTGTTGTTTTATAATTGAGAGCCAATACTTTTTCCTTCATTCTTGCTTCACGTAACACAGTGATAAACTATGTTGTCCTACAACCAAGTGAGGAGTATTAATATAAAATAACAGCGAGCTAGGCGAGAAAAAAATTACGGTCCGTGCAAGGAAATGTGCCAGGTACACAGCTAACATCACAATACCATAATGAGACAATTTTCTATGAGATAGTAAATGATTAGGTGTTTGGCTGAGATCTGATGCAATAGCATTGTTTAATGCTCAGAGTGGTTTATTAATGTGGGGTAATACATGTACACAGCAACACAATTATAAAATGATAGTTCCTTTTAGTATCGTTAGGCTTAACAGCGATTTATCTCATATGTTTATTTTATCTTTGTTCAGTGAACTAAAATTAAAAAGTGTTTCTGTTCATACTTGTTAACCTGAATAACATAAAACAGATATTCTACACATGTGTACAAAGTTAGCCAAGCACCCCTTTCTCTAATGAAATACAGCATGCCAGCACGAGGGTTAAGGCCAGTAATTCGAGGCAGGATTGTCTGATGTCATAAAAGAAGAGAGGGTAGTCGAAATGGAAGACGAAAACAAAGTTACTTGCTAGACTAATCAAGTAAAGAACGGAGATAAAAATTGAGGAACTGTTAGACGACAACCAGTTTGCGTATAGGGAAGGTAATGGCACCATTAGAAACGATATAAGGAAAGGGTGCGTTCTTTCTCTCCTACTGTTCAGTCTATACATCAAAGATACAATGACGGAAATAGAAGCAAAGTTTAATAGGAGGATTGAAATTTAAGATGAAAGGAAATCAATGCCAATACTCACTAATTTCATTGCTATCATGAGTGAAAGAACAGGAGATTCACAAGATCAGTTGAATGGAATGCACAGTCTACTGCGTGTAGAATATGGATTGGGAGTAAACCGACGAAAGACTAAAGTAATAAGGAGTGGTAGAAATGAGATTTGCGACAATCTTCACATCAAAATTGCAGACTACAATGGAAACAACCTGAATTAAGTCTGCTATGTGGAAGGATATAACAAACGACAGATAAAGCAAGGAGGACACAAAATTGAATAGTACAGGTAAGGAGGACATTCCTGTCCAAAAGAAGTCTACCAGTACGATACAGTGGCATTACTTGGAGAAAGATTTTTAAAGAATGTATATCTGGATAACAGCAGTTTATGGAAGTGAATCATGGAAGTTGAGGGAACCGAAAAAGAATCATTTGAGACCTGGTGCTGTAGAAGCATATAGAAAATTTGGTGGGCTGGTAAGATAACGAATGAGAATGTTCTACCCAGAATCAGCAAGGAAAGGAATGTGTGGAGGACGCTGACATGATGGACGATACGAGGTCTGCTATTACATCAGGAAATAAATTCTACAGATCTAAATACAGAGGGTAAAACCTTTAGGGGAAGACAGAAATTGTAAAATACACAAAATCTAATTGAGAACTTTGTGTGCAAGTAGTACTCCTCAATAAAGATTTTGGCATGGGCTATAGAAGGTGTGCATCAAACCAGTTCTAAGGCTGATGACCACAAACATATGTGTTTCGTTAACCGCTGTACAATACATGAAAAGGGGTAGTTCCAACTGTTATCGTGTCTGTGGTTTCCTATTACAAGCTAGGGAGAAATGAGAATATTCCCTTATAGGCATCGCCTGTTTTATTTTGCCGTTATGGATCCTACACAGCTTATATGATGGGGGCCAGACGTACTTCATTGTCTACGTTAGATATTAGAACAAAAAATTATAAATCAGTTACGTGGAGTAGTTAGAAACCATATTATGACATTGGCCTGCCAAGTACACCATGTTGTGCTTAAGACAATTTTATGGAGCAGGATCAAGACATCGCTATGAGTTAACCAACAGCAGTTTATGAGTATACCACTGAGATCCTCAAGCGTCCTGGGTATCTGCATATCCTCGGTATAGACTGCCAGGAAATCAAAGTCATCCGTTCGTATTTTATACGACAGGCTTCACATGCGCATTCCATTTCATATATAGAAATTATGGTACAAAAACAAGACTAAGATGCCTGAGCCTAGACTTTATAATATGATAGGGCATATTTTTTACCATTACGTTTCCCTTCAGGTATTTATAATTAAGCCGAGATGCCACCAATTGCACAATATCAGTTGTTGTTTATATCGATCTGAAGTTAGTTGTTGTTTATATCGATCTGAAGTTGTTTATACTATTGGTCGGCACAGACAACTGAACACTCAACAGACGCTATGAGAGGGTTCTCCACATTGTCTAAAACATGGTTTATTAATTTTGCATTCAGACCTCAGTCTTTCAAGTGTTTTGATGTTTTCCATAGCTTCATCGCCTCTGACGCTTGTCGCTCGAATCTATCAGACTTTATTAACATTCTACATCATTATTCTTCATATATACACGTTTACTCCTCAACATAGTCACCCTAAAGACGAACACAGTTCTCGCAACGAGAAACCAGTATGCTAATACTATCACTGTAGAATGTCTGACATTGTCGACGTTAGTACTACCTTGCCTGCACCACTTCATTGCTATCAAAGTGAAGTCCTCAAAGGTGTTGCTTCGGCTATGGAAGCAGATGATAGCAGACTGGGACAAAGTCGGAATTGAATGTATGATGATGGATGACGATGAACCCGAGGCGTCTGCTTGTTGCAGACGCCGCTACGTTCGTTTCTGGTCTGGCTCTGTCACGCTGAAGGGGAGGGTGCTCTGCGTGTGGACGAACACTTCGAATTCGTGATTTTAGTTTTCTGAGTTTTTTCTCAGGCACCGATGAGGTTACGTCAGACAACGCCATGTTACACTTCACAATTCGATGCCTTTTACCGGCAGTTTGAGTGATCGATCCGGAAAAGTCGACTAAATGCGTGATATGTATTTCTTCAGCCGATGTAGACAATAGAATAAAGAATTGTGAAGAATTTCTTTTCAGCAAGCCCTCGTAGCAGAAAATTATTCTGCATCTAGGGAACGGTTACCATTCCGACATGTTCCACACTACTCGCGATGAATTTCGTAAATTCATTTTTTTTTATCATTTACATCGCCATATTCAATAAAGTCTTAGCATTTTGTCTACTTTGCATGTGTTTCTTGTCTGCTTGATATACCGACTACATCACAACCGCCAATAGCCTGCGTTATTTTTTTTTTCGGTTTTTATCTCCAATAACATTACTGCCCACGTGGTTCAGAACTACCTGAGAATGCGTTTAAGCAGTCTATATCTCCTGATATTCATGGGCTATCAGATGTGTATTTCTATATTCTAAGCCTGTAATTAAGGTCTACTACATTTTTGTCAGCTTTCAGTTAAGTGTCACTGAAATTACTTACAATTTGTTCATATACAGTTACAGTTGTCATAAAATGCCTTCCAAGAGACAGCCAACTGAAGATTGTGATGCAGCTGTGATTGCTTCCGTATTTGTCCAATGGCATTTATTTATATAACAGCTGAAGAGTTCACATAAATCCCTTATAAATACAACAGCATTAAGTTTTCGTTAATGTCATAAACAGTCATTTCAGTATAGTACTTACATATATGTGAAATGTAAAGAGAGAAATGTAAACTGGACCGCGGTCCCTGCCAAGGATGGAGGATGTGGACAACAGCAGGGGAGGGTCCTGGTGAAGATACAACGACTCTTTGTTAGATTTTTACTAATTCATAGAGCGCAGACACTCTTATATATATACCCTCCATTTTCTGGCACGATACAGCGTCCCCTACAAATATTACGGCATCGCAACTGCAGGTGTATACGTCTTTAGTTTGCGAGACGACTTCAGATGGCAGGATGTGGCCGCGTTGCTACCACGGGTGGCAACCAGGGGTTCTGTAACGCTGCAGATGGCGTCGTTCCAGTGGCACGGCGATGGCGTTGCCCAGAGTGCAGGTCTGGCCATCGGTGAGGAGCAGAAGCAGTCGGATGGCCGGCCAGAGAAGACACCATTTTTTCTGGCTTTTAACTATTTCATGTGTTATCCAGGAAAGGCAAGGACAAGCCACTCTGTCAGTCATAAGTCTCCGCAGTGTCCATCGGTGTCATCGTTCCAGTTAAAGTGTTAAGGCAGGAACAGGGTATTTGGATGGTCCATGGTTAGCATGTATAGATGTAGTGTATTTTGTATAATTAATATGCAGTTATACTTTGCCACTATTTATGTAAAGCTACAGATTAGGAAATGTGTTCTACAATTGATATATAACGGTTGAGGACATGAAAGAACAGTTTTATTGTGTCAGAATAAAACTATTAAAAGTCCAACAGAAAGATACAACAGGCTAAACCATGTTTAAAAAATAATTCTTCCACTCATTTTGTAGCCTGGTTGTAAAGCTGATTTATTGCATATCTTGAAGCAATCAGAAAGTATCACAAAACAAGATATGTTGATTCCACCAGTTTTTCTTGCTAGTGAAAGAGGTAAGTTCTACACTCTTGGAATTTACTTCTTTCTGTGAAAATTGTTGATGTCTTCAGTCAACAGCTCAGCCATCTCGCCTTCACTCAATCCTAGATGAGTCAGCTCCTCCAGGATGAGGCGACACACTTGCAATACTCCTAGTTCTTGGGACAGTCGGACAGGACTGGTTTACACAGACTCTTTGGTTTCACCACGTAAACTACAATAAATAGAAGAAATATATTTTAATAGAGTTAGAAACTATGAATAGAAATATATACCATTATACATTTACTACTGATCACACAATGATAAGTCATCAACTATTTACATGGCATGAATTTCATTTTTCGCTCTCTTATGGTGCCATAACAGTAAGATTGTGGAAGACCTCTAGGTACCAAACAGGCAACACAGTACTGTCAAAATAAACCCCACAGCACGAATATCTATTGCCTATTAAAATATCTCTTCGCTAAATGTTGAGATCAAAGCCCATGGAGAACTTCATGTAGCTTTATATAATATAATTCAGAAAGTAGAACTCAGATTCTACATCGTAGACAGATAAAAAATGCATCACATTTAAGAGTCTAACAAATAACTGCAAAAAAGGATTAAATATGTGCTGGAAATTGCTCTGAATAGTTTTGGTGAAGAATGTTATTGAGTTGCATTTTCGTAAAGTGGCGTATCTTTCATTGTTCACGGAGAGGTAACATTTTACCGTTAAAGTGTGACGTAAGGATAAACATTTTCCCTTGATGGTTTGATTTAACTCATATTCTTACATTCACTTTGGAACCCTTCAAAAATTTTATAGTCAACAATGGATACAAAACCGTGCTATGGAAAGTAACTTACCCTTCGGTAGTAGGTTGTAGCAAGAATACAGCTTCAGTGAATTGGCATACAAGTAGAACTTGTTGTCTGCCTGGACACAAATGGTATCGTCGTCTTCTTCCGCGTACGACGCCGCCACCAATGTTCTCACAGACGGGATGGTGGCGGAACGCTGTTCCTCACCCTGGATGGCGGCAGTGGTCGACTCTTCTGGTCGTCCGTATACCACCGCAACTGCGACCAATGCTATAGAAAACAATGAACATTTTTACAGATTGCAGCTTTGTCTACTGGCTGTTGGTGCAACTTTACCATCTAGCGCTCTGATACTATTGTCAGGTAATCTGATTGCCATGTGCTAGCTTGAAAATACGGAGATAAGGTGCAACTCAAATGACTAGTGCCACAATTCTGCCACTTGCAAATCTGTCTCCTCTGGATGGTAATGGTACTCTGTTGTCTGGTAGACTCTAAGTTGTACATATATCCTAAGTAACTGTTATTAGGATAGCTGTAGCAGCAGATTACGGCGTATTTGTGACACTTGTGTAGAATGCTAAAAGATGTTTTGTACCACAACACGAGACTGTTTTGGTACCTAATTGCTGATATAACTCAACATGTTGCTCTTAACAGAACAAAATGGATACTGGGCAAGATAACGTAAAGGGTACGACGAGGAAGTGTCACATGCCCACTACTGATCACAATAAACTCGGTATAAAAGAAGTGCTGCATACTTAGAGAGGTAGTTTGGATCAAACCATTACAAATGTCCAGTACAAATGGGCTCAAAACGATTTCCGTAAGAGCTATGAACAGTTTCGGAAACTGGAAACCGTATTCATAATTCTGGGTAAGTGCAGCACATACATTAATTCTAACTGAACCCGTAAGCGTTGTGAACAGCTTGTGAAAACCATTTACATTGTAGTTTTTCTCTACTTTTGCCATAATAATGGTAGCCTCTTATTACAAAGGCCAGTATCAAACACCATATTGAGCATGACCTTTAGCGACGACTCACAAATGCAGGTCATATGTAATACCCGAAGTCTCATGTATTTTTCAGCTACTTCCTTTCATGAGTTTATAACCATTTCTCGTAACTACATCTACTTATGAATTTTGTCATTAATTAAATTTCATCGAAATATAATGTATGCTGCATGAATAAATAAGAAATAATTACATAGATCGTTGTAATAAATAAGCTACCAGAGTCAAAAAAAATATGTTGAACTAACGCAAAGAATATATTTCACGGAAAAATAACATCGTTGTCGCGAACGCACGCAGTCCTAGAACGGAGGGCAGAGATGAGTTGCGAAGCGTCTATGGTGCGGTGGAGACATGTGTGACGGTCCGCAAATGCCAAATGGAGATTGTTATCGAAATGGTGTTACAATATGTATGTGGGCATGCAAAATATAATTAAGTCAGGACGTTTATGGACACACAACATGATCGCAAGAAGATGTTGGAATTAATGAAGACTGCAGTACGCATAAATTTTATTCAAGCTGCTGACTAATCAAGAGGAGCTTACCACCAATAATGAATATCGTAATAAGCATTACATCAGAAGCAACGCATCGCAAGGTAAGATATAGCCAGTATTTTTATAGCTCCATAACAGGCATGACAGCGCAATAGTAACTTTTTGGGACATTCTTCAAAGCAAACTTTACAGACCCAGGTCGATCAAACTATCTGACAATAAGATCAAACTGGAAGTGATTCAAATTCAATTCATATTTTATTCACAAAAGTATGCTAACAAACTGACAGTCAAAGAAAGTTTACGAGTTTATGTTGTGTTCTGTAAATGACTTTATTGCATATGTGTACGTAGCATTAGCATTAGCAAATAACAGTTGGCATAAATGACGGTTTCTATGGCATCATTTTCGGAGTAACCGGTAAAGAACTGTACTCTGTTTTGGCCACGATTTAACATATTTTAAAACAGACAGCATTATCACGAATTACGTAATACAGTATAGCTTCTATTGACCGTTGCTAGTCGTTGCAGAATTATAATTAACATTATTGCATGTTAGAGTTCAGTGCTCATGTCACACGTGTCTTCGCATCTAAGCTCACGCGAATTCACTTCATTTTTTTGCCCCATTACCTTTCTTGCCCGGTACTTTCGTGATTAGCTATTTATCAAATTTAACTTTTGCCCTTTTTTGTTGCTGACGACCTTTCTACTCAGCAATCTAAATTCGTGCAGACGACATTGGCATACCCAGTTACGGCTAACTAAAGCAAAACTTTATTTATTCCCATTCTTTTAATTTATATCGTTGTTGCACTCAGTAATCACTCGAGTGTTAACGATCAGGTAGTAACTCACTACGATCTATCAGCAAACATTGATATTCGAATTAGGTGCCTTGTTTCCATTTACTATGGAACAGTAGGTACACCTGTCACAAAAAATATTTTTCTAGTTCAGGGACAATATGAATAGTACATGCTGCTACAAAACAACAAAATAACGCCATCTCATTTGATTACTCATTACTTTATTACATTCTGTGGATGATTCGAGATAGCAAACAACTTATGTAGACACGATGTGTTTCAAAGTAGTCAAGATGGACAAGTGCTCATGCCCATTAAGGTGTGCATTTCATAGTCCATGTGCAAAGGATTTTTTTCTTGTTTCCTTCCATACAAGCATCTCTCAAAATTGTGGCAGTGACCAATTCTTCTCCGAGTGTGTAAATAGATTTTCAAGCGAATTGCTGTCTCAGAAATCATGTAAAAAGAAGGTAGAAAAAAAATGTGTATCGTGAAAGAAAATTTTACCAGCAACAAGGAACAGAGCAGCCTTCATTGCACTCGATAAGAAATACTACTGCTGCCGGTCTTATATTTTCGTTTATATGTGTTTAAACACCCAATGGCATCATCGAATGTTATCGTACCGTTCCTTTCTGATTTTCCGTTCCGGGAACTGTGGCGCAGCAACAAGCAGCAGATTGACTTTCCTTGTTTTTGCAAGCTGCATTATCGTTCGCTCTGCCTTATTTATTACCAACGCTATTTCAACAACCGGGATAAAAAAGACGGGTTATCATACTGCACCGTTCACTTCCTTCTCATTCGACGTAGCCGCGCGGGGTAGCCGCGCTGTCTGAGTCTCCTTGTCAAGGTCCCTGCGGATCCCCCAGTCGGAGGTACGAGTTCTCCCTCGGGCATGGGTGTATGTGTTGTCCATAGCGTAAGTTAGTTTAAGTACCGTGTAGGCTTAGGGACAGATGACCTCAGTAGTTTGGTCCCATAAGACGTTACCACAAATTTCCTAGTTTCATTCGATGTCATTGGAAGAAGGCGGGTATCTGTCACTTCTCTCTCAATTCGGTGTCATTGTAGTAAAACCGAGAAAACAAAGAGACGTGTTTCCACGTAAGTTAAGTGCCACAGAGCATCAACACAGCTGAGTTGATATGTCACACACGTCTTGTGGGCAATCCCTGTTAAATGTGGATTGAGAAGAGAAAGCTCTAGTAAAAAAGTTAATTCCTAAATCAGCTCATAACGCTTTTTTTAAATTAATACAAGACAGTTTACGCACAGGCTCTAAATGAAGATTCATTTTCTATCAACGAAGCCTCTGATAATGCAGTAAGGCTCAAATCCTGAAGAAATGAAATGCATAGATGCCACCGATCGTTCATGCTATGTACTTTGCGATCCAAACAGCTTTCCATTTTGAAGATGAGAGCCCTGTGCCTAGAGGATAGTACACCTACGAAATAAATGCGGTACGGTTATAAATATATGCACTGAAGCGCCAAAGAAACTGACGTAGGCATGCGTGTTAAAACACAGAGATATCTGAGGAGGGAGAATGCGGCGTTGCGGACAGCAACGCCTGTATAAGACAACAAGTGTCTAATGCAGTTGTTAGATCGGTTACTACTGTTGAAATGGCAGGTTATCAAGATTTAAATGAATTTTAAAGCGGTGTTATATAGCCGGCGCTTATGCGGTGGGCCACTGTATCTCCGAGGTAGCGATGAAGTGAGGATTATCCCGTGCGACCATTTCACGATCGTACAGTGAATTTCAGGAATCCGATAAAACATCAAATCACCAACATCGCGACGGCTGGGGAACTGGGACAACAATGACTGAAGAGAATGTTTCAGCGTGACAGAACTGCAACACCTCCGCAAATTGCTGCAGATTTCAGTGTAGGGCCATGAACAAGAGTCAGTGTGAGAGTGATTCAACGAAACTTCATCGACTTGGGCTTTCGGAGCCAAAGACCCATTCGCTTACACTTATGACTAAACGGCTCAAAGCTTTGCGCTTCGCCTGGGACCGTCACCACCGACAGTGGAAGGCTTATGAGTGGAAATATGTTGCCAGGTCGGACGAGTCTCGTTTTATATTGTATGGAGTGGATGGACGTGTACGGGTACGGAGAAAATCTCATGAATCAATGGAACCAGTATGACAGCAGCGGACGTTCAAATTGATGGAGGCTCTGTAATGGTGTGGGACGTGGGCAGTTGGAGTGATATGGGAGGCGTGATACGTCTAGAAACGACTCTGACGGGTACCACGTACGTAAGCATCCTGTCAGATCACCTGCATCCATTCATGTCCATTGTGCATTCCGATGGACTTCGGCAATTCTTTGGCTCTCCACTGTAATATATATATGACTAGATGAAATCTGTGAGCGCTCTGTCAGAGGGGCATGTTAGATTCTTTTACACACTCATTTTGCCTGTAACGGGTATGAAACAGACGCTTTCTGGCGACTCTAAGGGTCGCTTCAAAGTAGAGACGAGTACTACATTTTTCGGCTGATTCCAAGTAAACAATCAAAAACGTAATTGCAAATATCAGCATAAAAGTCGGAGCAAATGCTCCTCACGACTCTTCGGAGATCAGTTGTATACACATTTTAAGTGGTGAATCGATAGAGCGTTCCCATATTTAATCAAGTCCGACATTCGTTTTAACGAAATGTGTTAACAGGCCAGTGAAACCCGAGCTCCGAGCTAAACGCCCTCTCACCCCAAACCACTGACATTTCGATTTCAGTGGTATGAATCGAGAGCTAATAGGAGGTCAGGAAGTACGTCTTTTACGTTTTCTGATGAAAGTTGGTTGTGCATCACTGACAATGATGGCCGCTGAGGGCCTGCAACCAATTTGTGTGAATGCTATACACCCTGGACCTATACCGGGAGTCATGGTCGTGGGTGCGATTTCGTGGTACTCCACAGCTACAGCTCTACCCATCCCCTTCCTATCCCACCAACTATTCCCCTCAACCCTCCCCAACACCATCGTCACAATACCTGATGATGGTCGAAGTAGAGAGGATATAAAATGTAGACTGGCAATGGCAAGGAAAGCGTTTTATAAGAAGAGAAATTTGTTAACACCGAGTATAGACTTAAGTGTCAGGAAGTCGTTTCTGAAAGTATTTGTATGGAGTGTAGCCATGTATGGAAGTGAAACATTTCGATAAATTGTTTGCACAGTAAGAGAATAGAAGCTTTCGAAATGTGGTGCTACAGAAGAATGCTGAAGATTAGATGGGTACATCACATAACTAATGAGGAGGTATTGAACAGAACTGGGGAGAAGAGGAGTTTGTGGCACAAATTGACAAGAAGAAGGGACCGATTGGTAGGACATGTCCTGTGGCATCAATGGATCACCAATTTAGCATTGGGGACAGCGTAGAGGGTAAAAATCGTAGAGGGAGACTAAGAGATGAATACACTCAGCAGATTCAGAAGGATGTAGGTTGCAGTAAGTACTGGGAGATGAAGGAGCTTGCAGAGGATAGAGTAGCATTGAGAGCTGCATCAAACCAGTTTCAGAGCTGAAGACCACAACAACAACGTTGGGTTGGACGTCGTCTGGTAGGACGACCTGATATGAACAAGTGCTCATGCCTATTAAGGCGTGCATTTCATAATCCATGTGCAAAGGAATTTTATTATTGTTTCCTTCCATATAACCATCTCTCAAATATGTGGCAATGACCAATTCTTTTCCCCACTTCCTCCACTTGGGAAATCCCGCAGACTTCCTGTACACCCCTTCACATACCCCTCTTGTCTCCAATCAGGATATTAGTGGGAAAAAGACTCACTTTGTCCTGAGAGAGGGATGTAAGATAGCGTGTTTATTTGTTTGCTTTATTTTGGGGGTGTTGGGTTGTCCTCCACAATCCTCAGCCCCTCAACCCCATCCTCACATATTCCAATCATTTGTGTATCCGGAACCTCAGATATGAATGCAACACCCCCTTCCACCACCACATGTGAATAGGCGGTAAATTGGATGGAGTGGAAGGTACTGTCTTTACTTTTGGTGGGAAATGTGTTCAGTTAAGATGTTGGTGATGGACAGAGTGGATTTTAATACGTGTATTACCAGTAAGCATACAACTGAGGACTGCATTCTAAAGTCTTCTACGGAACGGATGGAAGGGACTGATAATGAATGAATATAGTGGGAATACCTTTCAAGAGGATATAGGACGATAGACTGAGAATGTATTTCGCAACTCATAAAGAATAGTGACTGTGCTAGAACTGCTCGTGTTTTTTAAAATGGCCGGTCAGTTCACAGTGTTTAAGACAGATTTGTCCTTTTCCACTACCACAGACTGAATGAAGCTCGGGTGCTCACCTTGGAGTATGGGCTCAACTGGGGACGCTTGAAACGGATTTTCTCTCAATTTCGTGTGAATGTACGTTCACTTTGCTGTGGACTCTAATCCACAATACTAGTCTGAATTGGCGGGGAAGTCAGAATAATTATCTCCAAACGATCTAAAAATGTATATCGCCTAGGGAAGTTGTATACAGACCCATACATACGTGGTAAGATCGGACAGGACATCAAAAAGCCACTAAAGTGTAGGAGAGTAGCCTCCTACCGATCTACAATTGTATAGCTACTCAGAAACTTGTACACAGACACATGTTAAGAAGGGATAGAATAGCTGACTATCATTGAAGTGTAAGAACGCCAATACACACTACCACAAATCTTAAAAATAGTTCACTTCTTAAATTACTTACAGAAATTGTAATAAAAAAACCGTCACTTGTGAACAATATGTCATAGTGCAACATATGCGCTAATTGTTGAGTAAAATCGTTGCAATAACACAGCTACTATAATAACTGAGCGTAAAATATATCGCCAGGACAGAGACGGTTTAGCTGCACGTGTGTTCACCCGGAAGTGTTCATACAATTCAACCACCATCAACTACCCCTCCGATAGCTAGATGTAACGGTTTTCAAGCCTGTGCTACAATTTCCCTGTTGCTGAAGGTACACGAAGATGTTGCAGTGAGACTCTTTATAAATACGTAATGTGTGAATACCCAAGCACAATCCAACACTCTCATTTCGCACGTCAATCGACCGCAAAGCACCAAGTGCTAAATATATTCATGATGTTGTAAGGATTGACATTTGAGAATTGAAGCGCAGTACACACACCACACATACGAGCTTCTGTCGCTGCACAATCAGCATACTTGCTAGATCGCTATTCAGCTATCCAGAGGTCTCTGTGAGCACAGCCGAGAGGATTTGACACCAAAATTGCACCCAACAGCCGACTAGCTGGATTCTCTCCTTGTACCCGTCTGTTGCACGACATTAAGCACAACTTCCGATCGCATAATACGTCAAGACGACTTTGGTCTTCTGGCCATGGCACACTGCATGACAAGCAGGTGTGTCATGCAGTTACACCCTGGGACAGACCCTCCAGGAGATGCTCTTTTCAAGGAACACTATGGAGAACTGATATTTGAAGATGACTACTAAATGATTCTACTTGTACCAACACATATTTCACGTAACGACCACAAAGACCAGCTACAAGATACTAACGCTCCCATAGAGGTTTATAGCAGTCTTTTTCTCTCTCGCTGTTTTTGCAAGTGGAATAGGAAAGGAAATGTCTAGTAGTGATACAAGCACATCATCTGCCAAGGCTTGCGAAGTATACCGATAGAGATGTACATTTAACCTACTTATTAAGATGTCGGTCCCACCATTTATAGACAGACAAACCTCATGTTGCCCGTTATTTGTCAAGGAAGCAAAAGAACTTCTCCTGCTGATGGTCTCTCTATAAAAACCTTTGGGTTATAATATTCATAACAATACAGAAACATAGCACCTAAATTTCTTTGCTATCTAATGATTGTCTATACATATTCCTGCACTTGTCCTACACTGCTTTTTCACAGTTCTACGATTACTGTGCTAGAGATACGAAAGTATAAGGGTGTCAGAATCATTTATGACTGCGTAGTGTTCCGTGAGAGAAATGTCACTTTTCTTCAATTTGTGCATAACTCCATAATACGAATCTATCAGTAACACAGAGCTTCCATTAAACTGTTGCACGAAAACTACAGTATCACACATCATACACTGATCAGACAGAACATTATGACCACCTAGTTAATAGCCAACTTTATCATGGATAACAATTGTTACGTTTCATGGCATGAAAGCAGTAAGGCGTTTGTAGGTAAATGGATAGAGTTGGCACAACTTCTGCCCATACAAGTCACCTAATTCCTGCAAATTCGGGTGATGGGGGCAATGAGCTCTGACGCCTTGTTCAGTCACGTCCCAGACTTGTAAGATTGGTTTCAGACCTGGCACGTCGGTGGGCCGGCACTTCAACTTGATCTCGCCACAGCGTTCCTGAAACCACTCCATCACACTCCTAGCATTGTGACATGGCGTTTTATCTTGTTGAAGTGTGCCAATGCAGTTGTAAAACATGATCGTCATGAAGGACTGTACATGGTCAGCAACCAGTGTGGTTACTCCTAGGCCATCATGGTGCCTTGCACGAGCTCCACTGAACCCGTGGATGCCCACGTGAATGTTTCCCAGCATAATGGAGTCGACACGGCTGGTCTCCAGCCCACAGTACTAATGTCAACGAGCTGGTACTCTCGAAGACGACAGATTCGTGTACTTCCATCAACATGATGAAGGTTATCGGGATTCATCAGACCAAGCAACCCTCTGCCACTGCACCAGCGTCAAGTGCCGATGGTCACATGCCCATTTCAGTCGTAGACGCTGATGTAGTGGTGTTAACTCTGGAACATGCATGAGTTGTTGGCTGCAGAGGTCCACAGTTAGGAGCTTGTGTACAAGATAGCCAATCTAGGAGATCTCGTGTTCCTTTAACTTTAGCATGCTTTTTTCGTTGTTTCTGCAACACGGTTCTAATTCGTTTTATGTACCAAGCGTTATCAGCACCATCCTTTGTTAAATTATTTGGCACGAATTTTTAAATTTCTCTCGAACTATTTCTTTGAATTCAAGACACATCTGGTCTACACTTACAATGTTAATTTGGAACAAGTGAAGATCGACTCTGAGGAAGGCATTGAAAAAAGGTGACATATTTGTCACGAGACACTATGCTGTCAATGAAAACTCTGTCACCATTACACTGTCATATTTCTGGCGTAGTAACCATAGAAACATAATAAAGGAGATTAGGCCTGTACAGGGTGACATTTGTAGGCACTCATTCGATATCGATGAATTGTAGGTGCTATGTGTCTGAATTCCTTTGTGCAGTCCACATATAATTTACATGGCTGTGACTATCATCCTATAAGACAGTGCAGTAGTTTTCTAGTTGTGGTAGCTTTCTACATAGTCAGTGATGGGCAGAGGACTAGACAGCCTGCTGAAATGGTTCAAATGGCTCTGAGCAATATGGGACTTAACTTCTGAGGTCTTCAGTCTCCTAGAACTTGGAATAACTCTTACTCGTTTACTCGTTGAAATCAGGTGGATTCAAACGTTATATATCAAAGACAAGAAGAAACTTGAGCTCTATACCGCTTTATTCGAGGTTTGTGAGTAAACTAATTACAGCCTCTGACATACGTCTCATGAACTGACTGCAGCGAGAAAACTGGAGGTTCACATGACGTTTTCATTGAGAGACGATCTGCAGCAGATGTTCTGTCTTTTGTATTCTTCATAAATAGGAGACAATATATTTCCATTGGTTTCTATTGATCTGACGAAGACTTAGGCAATACCTCCTTAATAGGTTTTACAAACACAGCAGGATGATTTTTTCGTGGGTTGTGATAACTTCGAACTGTCGCTGCTTCAATAGACATTCTTCTAACAAAACGGCAACTCCCACCCTGTATGGAACACAGTTATGTGACACATTTATTTCACCACTTTGCATTCTTTCAGACAGCGGCAGACTAATATAGTCACCACGCCCTACTAACTGATGGCGGCATGTCATGAACCATTTCTTTGACAGCAGACAATACTAGCTTATATCACTAATTTGAGAAGTGGTATTGAAAAGCCATTCAGGCAACTCTTTACTTAAATTAGCTTTGATTTCATTTAATTTTGACCTGAGTGGTTCATCTGAAGTTCCTCTCTCAAATAACAGATCAGAAAAGGACCTTTGCCCAACAAGCTGTAATTCTTAATACAGTTTTTCATTCATCTGAGTGCCTATTTGCAAAATCAACTTTTAAAAGTACTGTGAATAATTTTTCCCTCTGCATGTGAAACTGTTTCTTTAAATTATAACTTTCCCTCTACTGTTCAAACTGTTTCTTTAACATAACGTGTTTTCCAGAAGTGAATTTATCGGCTTTTCCATTTACCTCCTGAACATATCCTTTTATATAACTTATTCCACCTATTAATTTTCGTATGGCCTTGGTATTGCCATGGTATTCAAAAATCGTTTTCACCATTGCCTGTAAACTTCGACATATTGCCGTAAATGGGTACTGAGTATGGCTAGCCAATTTGTTCACTCTCAGCCTTTGACTCCAATTCACGCCCCTGACGAGACAATATTTTTGCCGGTCGCATCAACGAATTCACTACCTTCAGGGTATTATTCTACGTGATTGTGTTTTTCAGATTAAATTTTTATTTTTTTTCTATTTTTACCATAATACGGAGATGGCTATAATTACATGGGCAAATTACATATATTAGTGTAATAACAGCACACAAGGAATGTTAATTAAAAATGGACACCTTTCACTAAGAATTTCAAACAATGTAACAGCACTGTAACATGTTGCATATTCGCTACACATAGTCAGCTAACTTGCACAACATAACTATGTAACAGTGGCAATTAATTCACAAATAACTCAAATATTGCAAGTTTGATTGAAAATGGGCTGTCAATGATTAATTATATAATTAATTATATGCATAAATTAAGTAAATAAGTAATGTTGTCCTTACCTCGAACGTTTTGACGTAAAGAAAAACACATAATTTCAAAAAATTAAAACATCTCTTTCTTCGACTTCAGTCCGTTTCCGCCAATATTTTAGAGTTTTCGTTCAGTACACGAAACAGAGAAAAACAAGTTTTAATCACGTAATGGCAATAAAAATTCGTATACATAATATTTATAAACTGTGCTGTAAGACGGTCGACAGTGTAATATATCACCTCTCTTCCCCACCCCTGGGTTTTGTTATTTTAAGATTGTTCATTAGACCTAAATTTTATTAAGAAAAGCATACATCACACTGCGAAGAAGAAAAGAGAACATGTAATTATAAAATTTAGGAAGATGACGTTGATTCTTTCACTTTTTTCTTACTGTCTAATAGATCCTGTAAGATTTTGCGAGTTTGATTTCATTTTCATGAACAATTAGCAGCAGACCAAGAAGTAGTCGTTGGAATGAAAAGAGTTTGATGACAACATATCGTCTTGGTGTTAACTGACAAAGTAAACTGATAGTTTTTGTAATAATAACGAAACTTCGTTTACAAACATAGATTGCAGTTTCAACTTACTATGTTGAGTTCAGAATACGATAGAGCGCTTACTGGGTCCGATCGTCATGTTACTAAACAGGCTGCTTCAATCTGAACAGAATGCAGGACTATGCACTATACTGCAAAGTAAATAGGAAATAAATCAAGTAGAATTACTGTGTCACAGTATAACTCAAGTTACAGGAATGACACAACCCTCTGGCAGCAAGGAAGAAAGAAACCACTATAATCTATTACTTTAGCAAAACAAAATATCAGAATGTTTTTCTCAGGCAAAGTGTGTACAAAGATGACGTTTATCATCACCGATTTCACTGTTAGGTTAAATAATTTGCTGCAGATGCTAACAGAAAAAAAAAAAATCAAGGGACAAACCCTCACAAGAGCTTACTACCGAAATTAACTGACGACATTGCAGGACATTCTCAAGACAAACTTTCGCAGGGTGGATTTACATAGGTATCTTCTTTTAGTTAATACAACTTCGCTCTCCTCTGGTAAAATCCTGATATGGTAAGCAGTGTCATGTTTCTCTTCGTTTGGATGAAGAAACCGTTTTGCTGCAGGCATTTCCAGAGACACGACGAGAGGATTTTCGAGGTGTTACCGTTTCATGAACAGCCAAAATGCAGACTTCTACAACCATACATCCTAGGGCACACTGTGTCGCAGATGTAGAAGACGAACACAAAGTTCGAAATCGCAGCATAACTTGTGCTCTTCTTGTAGCGAAGGATTGTCGCGCTGTCTTGGGAGCCTTGTCACGGTCCATGCGGCTCCACCCGTCGGAGGTTCGAGTCCTCCATCAGGCATGGGTGTGTGTGTTGCCCATAACGTAAGTTAGTTTAAGTTAGTAGTGTGTGGGCTTAGGGACCGATGACCTCAGCAGTTTGGTCCCATAAGACCTTACTACAAATTGCCAATTTTCGAATTTGTAACTGATTACTGTACTATCGTAGTTGCTGTATCCAGCGTGGAAACCAATAAATATCAGGACAGTTCAATTGCTGTAATATAGGCTACATGCTATTTGTAAGAGTATATGTGGATGCTTTGTTACAGTAAGAAAATATTCCTGTCTTTGTGCCAATACAAACAGAAAGAAGTATGCTAGCAAATGAATGGACAACAGAAGTAGCGTTATATAGTAAGAAATGATATCAAGTGTCAGTTTACATTTCACACATTTTAGATACAGTACATATTCATTCCAAAGACGTATTACAAGTTCTGTTAGCATCCTGTCACAAATCCCACTATAATATTCGATGTTGCACACAACGACACATGTATTTTCACCGTTCCCAACTGGTGGACTGCGTGTCTGAGTGAGACAGTGTTGTCTCCTGGATAGTTAGCCTTGCGGGTCTGTTACGTAAAGTAGGTCAGTGACTTTGTGTTGTGTTAAGATTCCAAATGGTTGTACAAACATCAAATACAATTGATATCAGGGTCTCCTCAACATTCGGAAACGGTGTAAGCATCACGAGAGTCTATTGTAATGTTTTGAGCTGCAAGGCTTTGTAGCCGTGAATTTCAAAACAGTTTGAGAACTTTACAACGAATTTTTCTTCCTCAAATGTTACGCTCGTGGCTTTGTGAATTCAGTGGTCTACAGTGCACGGTACAGAATCAGTCTTTTACCCATTGGAATATTTGTGCGTTTGTGTACATCACATGCCCATTCAATGAGCACAATTACGTTTTCGGTGCGACTGTAAGGCTATGTAATAAAATATTTTCAAATCATTGGAATTTCCTTGCTTTTATGTTCCAGTGCTAACCATTTTACACCTAGCTGTTCTTTGTTACTGGTAGCTATTCATTCCACTTTGATTCAGAAATGATGTTCATGTCGCTGAGTTCTTTCTACGATCCACAAGACGCTAATTGTACTGTAAGCAATCATCTCTGTTCTTCTCAGCACACCAGGGCACAATATAAGTCAGTTGTTGTTAATGTAGGTGAGGCACCGCTTTATGTTTTCATATAAAGTCTTGTATTGTAAACTACGATAACAATCTGAATAAAACCTGCCTCGTGCACAAAGCTGAGCTATAGCCGCAGTTACGTACATGTACTTCAAGTAAATTCAGGTGTTTATTGCAACTTGTCGGTTCTGTGCATATCAATTAATTCGTTACCGTGTCCATTATAAATGCGTTGCGCAAAGTGAGTCCCTCTCGTATCAGGTCATGTTTAATTGATGATTAATTGAGGCCACGCTAGCACATAAATTCGTGGGTCTAAGCTTTCTATAAGAGTTTTAGAAGACGAAACTTATACTGTTTAGCAAGTCATCGACTTATCTCTCATATGAGATAATCAAACAAGCCCTAGGCAATGAACATTTTGCCCAGACTGTATTTTCCATAAATGAGAATGAAAATAACTCCAATACTTTGCTTCTGACCGACCGGGTGTTCAGAAGGTTTGCATTTTTCACTACTGGACAACGCTTTGGTACACTTTGTCGTCTCGTGATATTTGTTCTAAGTCAACTCTGCTCCACTGTGTGTTGGATGTCTTACAAACTGCCCACACTACATTGCAGAGAATAAAAACCAAAGGAAAAAACTACCCTTCCTGGGAGTGAATGAGGCTTTCTTTTTAAAATATGTCTTCCGTCGTTTTAGATCACTAAGGCCTAGGGGCAGAGATTTTCGCTAGAAATCAAAGTATCTTTGGTTCTGGTTTCGAACCCAGTCAGCGAGTAAAATTTTGATGAAAATCATTAGCAGAGACGGCCACAGATTTCCAGTGTAAAAGTCAGCCTAGTTCTGCCAACAGCATTATCAAAAGTGGGCGGAGAAGAAAAGTGAGATCTGGGCAACCTCTTGTGTTTTGGGTGGAAGCTGTCCCTAAAAGGCTGAAGAATCAGCGATGAACAACGGCATAAGAATGGAGAAGCCAATAGAAACCACTACGTTATGTACGTCCACAAACACGTCGCCTGTAATTCAAAGAGTGTCATGATAATCTCTCCATCGGCAAGATATTCTAGAGAAGTCGCTTATGAGTCGGAGCGTGGAATATCAGAAGTTTGAACATTGTGAATAGGAAGCCTAATTCTAGTTACAGTGAGGATAAGTGAAGAGAATTGCAAACACGAGAACAGTGTCATTTCAGCGGCAGCAGAAAATGTTATCAAGGTAATAGGTTTCATCATGAACAGAAAGGACTATTCTCATCAGATTCAATAGTAATTCAGTGTCAACAAAAATATTTCAGGTATATAAGACGACATCGCAAGAAGAAGAAGGAGAGACAGTAAAAGTATATGAGGGCTTTGAACAGGTAATCCAGTATGTAAAGGGAAATTAAAATGTAATAGTCATGGAGGGCAGCACCGCAGTAGTAGGTAAGGAAAGACAAGAAAGAGTTAAAGGAGAATATGGGTGTGGTAGTAGGAACGTGTCAAGCGAAAGCCCGTCTGACTTCAGCAATCAATATCAGTTTATAATAGCTAATACCCCGCTCATGAATCACAAGTGGATTGACTCTAGTTGAATTACTCATGGTACGTTGAGAAGCTCCAGATATCAGGTATTAGATTCGAAGTGTACACAGGAGCAGACATACATTCAGGCCGTAATTTAATAATGGTGGATAGCGCATTGTACTTTGAGCGTATTGGTCGCAGAAATCGAGGTTGAAACAAGTGGGCTACTGAAGTACCGGTAGTGAGGAATGGTGTGGGTTTGGAGTCAGTGAGCAATGTATAGTTCTAAAATTGGCAAACGCGGAAATAGCACCAACACAGATACAAACAAGGGAACTGTAAAGAGACCGTAGGTAAGACAAAAAAAACTTCTTCTGATCAATGGAACAACAAAGTACATAAATGATCTGGGAATGGCCACACTGTAGCAAAATTACTGATTTAGCAATGAAAGAAATGGCAAGCGCGGGGGAACTGCGGAGAAATGTCTGCAAGAAATATGTGGAGAAATTGGAAAAGAAAATGTCGTCAGAAGGACAGCTGTCACATCCAAAAAAGTCATAACACCCCTTGTTGTAATTAAATACAATACCAGTAACAATAACATGAAATGGAAATTCTACACTTAAACACAGAGAGAAGAGCAGGTAGGTCGAAAGACTACATTTATCCCTCGAGCAGGTGCGCCTGTGTATAAAGTGTGCCAAGGACAAATAATATTGTTTTGTACGACCCATTGTTGTTTTATAATTGAGAGCCAATACTTTTTCCTTCATTATTTCTTCACGTAACACAGTGATAAACTATGTTGTCCTACAACCAAGTGAGGAGTATTAATATAAAATAACAGCAAGCTAGGCGAGAAAAAAATTACGGTCCGTGCAAGGAAATGTGCCAGGTACACAGCTAACATCACAATACCATAATGAGACAATTTTCTATGAGATAGTAACTGATTAGGCGTTTGGCTGAGATCTGATGCAATGGCATTGTTTAATACTCAGAGTGGTTTATTAATGTGGGGTAATACATGTACACAGCAACACAATTATAAAATGATAGTTCCTTTTAGTATCGTTAGGCTTAACAGCGATTTATCTCATATGTTTATTTTATCTTTGTTCAGTGAACTAAAATTAAAAAGTGTTTCTGTTCATACTTGTTAACCTGAATAACATAAAACAGATATTCTACACATGTGTACAAAGTTAGCCAAGCACCCCTTTGTCTAATGAAATATAGCATGCCAGCACGACGGTTAAGGCCAGTAATTCGAGGCAGGATTGTCTGATGTCATAAAAGAAGACAGGGTAGTCGAAATGGGAGACGAAAACAAAGTTACTTGCTAGACTAATGAACTAAAGAACGGAGATAAAAATTGAGGAACTGTTAGACGACAACCAGTTTGGGTGTAGGGAAGGTAATGGCACCATTAGAAACGATATAAGGAAAGGGTGCGTTCTTTCTCTCCTACTGTTCAGTCTATACATCAAAGATACAATGACGGAAATAGAAGCAAAGTTCAATAGGTGGATTGAAATTTAAGATGAAAGGAAATCAATGCCAATACTCACTAATTTCATTGCTATCATGAGCGAAAGAGCAGGAGATTCACAAGATCAGTTGAATGGAATGCACAGTCTACTGCGTGTAGAATATGGATTGAGAGTAAACCGACGAAAGACTAAAGTAATAAGGAGTGGTAGAAATGAGATTTGCGACAATCTTCACATCAAAATTGCAGACTACAATGGAAACAACCTGAATTAAGTCTGCTATGTGGAAGGATATAACAAACGACAGATAAAGCAATTAGGACACAAAATTGAATAGTACAGGTAAGGAGGGCATTCCTGTCCAAAAGAAGTCTACCAGTACGATACAGTGGCATTACTTGGAGAAAAAATTTTCAAGAATGTATATCTGGATAACAGCAGTTTATGGAAGTGAATCATGGAAGTTGAGGGAACCGAAAAAGAATCATTTGAGACCTGGTGCTGTAGAAGCATATAGAAAATTAGGTGGGCTGGTAAGATAACGAATGAGGATGTTCTACCCAGAATCAGCAAGGAAAGGAATGTGTCGAGGGCGCTGACATGATGGACGATACGAGGTCTGATATTACATCAGGAAATAAATTCCACAGATCTAAATACAGAGGGTAAAACCTCTAGGGGAAGACAGAAATTGTAAAATACACAAAATCTAATTGAGAACTTTGTGTGCAAGTAGTATTCCTCAATAAAGATTTTGGCATGGGCTATAGAAGGTGTGCATCAAACCGGTTCTAAGGCTGATAACCACAAAAATATGTGTTTCGTTAACCGCTGTACAATACATGAAAAGGGGTAGTTCCAACTGTTATCGTGTCTGTGGTTTCCTATTACAAGCTAGGGAGAAATGAGAATATTCCCTTATAGGCATCGCCTGTTTTATTTTGCCGTTATGGATCCTACACAGCTTATATTATGGGGGCCAGACGTACTTCATTGTCTACGTTAGATATTAGAACAAAAAATTATAAATCAGTTACGTGGAGTAGTTAGAAACCATATTATGACATTGGCCTGCCTACTGCCAAGTTCACCATGTTGTGCTTAAGACAATTTTATGGAGCAGGATCAGGACATCGCTATGAGTTAACCAACAGCAGTTTATGAGTATACCACTGAGATCCTCAAGCGTCCTGGGTATCTGCATATCCTCGGTATAGACTGCCAGGAAATCAAAGACATCCGTTCGTATTTTATACGACAGGCTTCACATGCGCATTCCATTTCATATATAAAAATTATGGTACAAAAACAAGACTAAGATGCCTGAGCCTAGACTTTATAATATGATAGGGTATATTTTTTACCATTACGTTTCCCTTCAGGTATTTATAATTAAGCCGAGATGCCACCAATTGCACAATGTCAGTTGTTGTTTATATCGATCTGAAGTTAGTTGTTGTTTATATCGATCTGAAGTTGTTTATACTATTGGTCGGCACAGACAACTGAACACTCAACAGACGCTATGAGAGGGTTCTCCACATTGTCTAAAACATGGTTTATTAATTTTGCATTCAGACCTCAGTCTTTCAAGTGTTTTGATGTTTTCCATAGCTTCATCGCCTCTGACGCTTGTCGCTCGAATCTACCAGACTTTATTAACATTCTACATCATTATTCTTCATATATACACGTTTACTCCTCAACATAGTCGCCCTAAAGACGAACACAGTTCTTGCAACGAGAAACCAGTATGCTAATACTATCACTGTAGAATGTCTGACATTGCCTGCACCACTTCATTGCTATCAAAGTGAAGTCCTCAAAGGTGTTGCTTCGGCTATGGAAGCAGATGATAGCAGACTGGGACAAAGTCGGAATTGAATGTATGATGATGGATGACGATGAACCCGAGGCGTCTGCTTGTTGCATACGCCGCTACGTTCGTTTCTGGTCTGGCTCTGTCACGCTGAAGGGGAGGGTGCTCTGCGTGTGGACGAACACTTCGAATTCGTGATTTTAGTTTTCTGAGTTTTTTCTCAGGCACCGACGAGGTTACGTCAGACAACGCCATGTTACACTTCACAATTCGATGTCTTTTACCGGCAGTTTGAGTGATCGATCCGGAAAAGTCGACTAAATGCGTGATATGTATTTCTTCAGCCGATGTAGACAATAGAATAAAGAATTGCGAAGAATTTCTTTTCAGCAAGCCCTCGTAGCAGAAAATTATTCTGCATCTAGGGAACGGTTACCATTCTGAAATGTTCCGCACTACTCGCGATGAATTTCGTAAATTCATTTTTTTTATCATTTACATCGCCATATTCAATAAAGTCTTAGAATTTTGTCTACTTTGCATGGGTTGCTTGTCTGCTTGATGTACCGACTATATCACAACTGCCAATAGTCTGCGCTATATTTTTTTTTCGGTTTTTATCTCCAATAACATTACTGCCCCCGTGGTTCAGAACTACCTGAGCATGCGTTTAAGCAGTCTACATCTCCTGATATTCATGCGCTATCAGATGTGTATTTCTATATTCTAAGCCTGTAATTAAGGTCTACTTCATTTTTGTCAGCTTTCAGTTAAGTGTCACTGAAATTACTTACAGTTTGTTCATATACAGTTACAGTTATCATAAAATGCCTTCCAAGAGACAGCCAACTGAAGATTGTGATGCAGCTGTGATTGCTTCCGTATTTGTCCAATGGCATTTATTTATATAACAGCTGAAGAGTTCACATAAATCCCTTATAAATACAACAGCATTAACTTTTCGTTAATTTCATAAACAGTCATTTAAGTATAGTACTTAAATATATGTGAAATGTAAAGAGAGAAATGTAAACTGGACCGCGGTCCTTGCCAAGGATGGGGGATGTGGACAACAGCAGGGGAGGGTCCTGGTGAAGATACAACGACTGTTTGTTAGATTTTTACTAATTCATAGAGCGCAGACATTCTTATATATATACCCTCCATTTTTTGGCACGATGCAGCGTCCCCTACAAATATAACGGCATCGCAACTGCAGGTGTATACGTCTTTAGTTTGCGAGGCGACTTCAGATGGCAGGATGTGGCCGCGTTGCTACCACGGGTGGCAACCAGGGGTTCTGTAACGCTGCAGATGGCGTCGTTCCAGTGGCACGGCGATGGCGTTGCCCAGAGTGCAGGTCTGGCCATCGGTGAGGAGCAGGAGCAGTCGGATGGCCGGCCAGAGAAGACACCATTTTTTCGGGCTTTTAACTATTTCATGTGTTATCCAGGAAAGGCAAGGACAAGCCACTGTGTCAGTCATAAGTCTCCGCAGTATCCATCGGTGTCATCGTTCCAGTTAAAGTGTTAAGGCAGGAACAGGGTATTTGGATGGTCCATGGTTAGCATGAATGGATGTTGTGTATTTTGTATAATTAATACGCAGTTATACTTTGCCACTATTTATGTAAAGCTACAGATCAGGAAATGTGTTCTACAATTGATATATAACAGTTGAGGACATGAAAGAACAGTTTTATTGTGTCTGAATAAAACTACTAAAAGCCAACAGAAAGATACAACAGGCTAAACCATGTTTAAAAAATAATTCTTCCACTCAGTTTGTAGCCTGGTTGTAAAGCAGATTTATTGCATATCTTGAAGCAATCAGAAAGTATCACAAAACAAGATATGTTGATTCCACCAGTTTTTCTTGCTAGTGAAAGAGGTAAGTTCTACACTCTTGGAATTTACTTCTTTCTGTGAAAATTGTTGATGTCTTCAGTCAACAGCTCAGCCATCTCGTCTTCACTCAATCCTAGATGAGTCAGCTCCTCCAGGATGAGCCGACACACTTGCAATACTCCTAGTTCTTGGGACAGTCAGACAGGACTGGTTTACACAGACTCTTTGGTTTCACCACGTAAACTACAATAAATAGAAGAAATATATTTTAATAGAGTTAGAAACTATGAATAGAAATATATACCATTATACATTTACTACTGATAACACAATGATAAGTCATCAACTATTTACATGGCATGAATTTCATTTTTCGCTCTCTTATGGTGCCATAACAGTGAGATTGTGGAAGACCTCTAGGTACCAAACAGGCAACACAGTACTGTCAAAATAAACCCCACAGCACGAATATCTATTGCCTATTAAAATATCTCTTCGCTAAATGTTGAGACCAAAGCCCATGGAGAACTTCATGTAGCTTTATATAATATAATTCGGATAGTAGAACTCAGATTCTACATCGTAGAAAGATAAAAAATGCATCACATTTAAGAGGCTAACAAATAACTGGAAAAAAGTATTAAATATGTGCTGGAAATTGCTCTGAATAGTTTTGGTGAAGAATGTTATTGAGTTGCATTTTCGTAAAGTGGCGTATCTTTCATTGTTCACGGAGAGGTAACATTTTACCGTTAAAGTGTAACGTAAGGATAAACATTTTCCCTTGATGGTTTGATTTAACTCATATTCTCACATTCACTTTGGAACCCTTCAAAAATTTTATAGTCAACAGTTTGTGGTTATCTTGTCAACAATGGATACAAAATCGTGCTATGGAAAGTACCTTACCCTTCGGTAGTAGGTTATAGCAAGAATACAGCTTCAGTGAACTGGCATACAAGTAGAACTTGTTGTCTGCCTGGACACAAATGGTATCGTCGTCTTCTTCCGCGTACGACGCCGCCACCAATGTTCTCACAGACGGGATGGTGGCGGACGGCTGTTCATCACCCTGGATGGCGGCAGTGGTCGACTCTTCTGGTCGTCCGTATACCGCCGCAACTGCGACCAATGCTATAGAAAACAATGAACATTATTACAGATTGCAGCTTTGTCTACTGGCTGTTGGTGCAACTTTACCATCTAGCGCTCTGATACTATTGTCAGGTAATCTGACTGCCATGTGCTAGCTTGAATATACGGAGATAAAGTGCAACTCAAATGACTAGTGCCACAATTCTGCCACTTGCAAATCTATCTCCTCTGGATGGTAATGGTACTCTGTTGCCTGGTAGACTCTAAGTTGTACATATATCCTAAGTAACTGTTATTAGGAAAGCTGTAGCAGCAGATTTCGACATATTTGTGACACTTGTGTAGAATGCTAAAAGATGTTTTGTACCACAACACGAGACTGTTTTGGTACCTAATTGCTGATATAACTCAACATGTTGCTCTTAACAGAACAAAACGGATACTGGGAAAGATAATGTCAAGGGTACGACGAGGAAGTGTCACATGCCCACTACTGATCACAATACACTCGGTATAAAAGAAGTGCTGCATACTTAGAGAGGTAGTTTGGATCAAACCATTAGAAATGACCAGTACAAATGGGCTCAAAACGCTTTCCGTAAGAGCTATGAGCAGTTTGGGAAACTGTAAACCGTATTGATAGTTCTGGGTAGGTGCAGCACATACATTAATTCTAACTGAACCAGTATGTGTTGTGAACAGCTTGTGAAAACCATTTACATTGTGGTTTTTTCTCTACTTTTGCCATAATAATGGTAGCCTCTTATTACAAAGGCCAGTACCAAACACCATATTGAGCATGACCTTTAGCGACGACTCACAAATGCAGGTCATACGTAATACCCGAAGTCTCATGTATTTTTCAGCTACTTCCTTTCATGAGTTTATAACCATTTCTCGTAACTACATCTACTTATGAATTTTGTTATTAATTAAATTTAATCGAAATATAATGTATGCTGCATGAATAAATAAGAAATAATTACATAGATCGTTGTAATAAATAAGCTGCCAGTGACAAAAAAATTATGTTCAACTAACGCAAAGAATATATTTCACGGAAAAATAACATCGTTGTCGCGAACGCACGCAGTCCTAGAACAGAGGGCAAAGATGAGTTGCGAAGCGTCTATGGTGCGGTGGAGACATGTGTGACGGTTCGCAAATGCCAAACGGAGATTATTATCGAAATGGTGTTACAATATGTATGTGGGCAGGCAAAATATAATTAAGTCAGGACGTGTATGGACACACAACATGATCGCAAGAAGATGTTGGAATTAATGAAGACTGCTGTACGCATAAATTTTATTCAAGCTGCTGACTAATCAAGAGGAGCCTACCGCCAATAATGAATTTCGTAATAAGCATTACATCAGAAGCAACGCATCGCAAAGTAAGATATAGCCAGTATTTCTATAGCTCCATAGCAGGCATGCCAGCGCAATAGTAACTTTTTGGGACATTCTTCAAAGCAAACTTTACAGACCCAGGTCGATCAAACTATCTAACAATAAGATCAAACTGGAAGTGATTCAAATTCAATTCATATTTTATTGACAAAAGTATGCTGGCTAACTGACAGTCAAAGGAAGTTTACGAGTTTATGTTGTGTTCTGTAAATGACTTTATTGCATATGTGTACGTAGCATTAGCATTAGCAAATAACAGTTGGCATAAATGACGGTTTCTATGGCATCATTTTCGGAGTAACCGGTAAAGAACTGTACTCTGTTTTGGCCACGATTTAACATATTTTAAAACAGACAGCATTATCACGAATTACGTAATACAGCATAGCTTCTATGGACTGTTGCTAGTCGTTGCAGAATTATAATTAACATTATTGCATGTTAGATTTCAGTGTTCATGTTACACGTGTCTTCGCATCTAAGCTCACGCGAGTTCACTTCATCTTTTTGCCCCATTACCTTTTTTGCCCGGTACTTTCGTGATTAGCTATTTATCAAATTTAACTTTTGCCCCTTTTTGTTGCTGACGTCCTTTCTACTCAGCAATCTAAATTCGTGCAGACGACATTGGCATACCCAGTTACGGCTAACTAAAGCAAAACTTTATTTATTCCCATTCTTTTAATTTATATCGTTGTTGCTCTCAGTAATCACTCGAGTGTTAACGATCAGGTAGTAACTCACTACGATCTATCAGCAAACATTGATATTCGAATTAGGTGCCTTGTTTCCATTTACTATGGAACAGTAGGTACACCTGTCACAAAAAATATTTTTCTAGTTCAGGGACAATATGAATAGTACATGCTGCTACCAAACAACAAAATAACGCCATCTCATTTGATTACTCATTACTTTATTACATTCTGTGGATGATTCGAGATAGCAAACAACTTATGTAGACATGATGTGTTTCAAAGTAGTCAAGTTGGACAAGTGCTCATGCCCATTAAGGTGTGCATTTCATAGTCCATGTGCAAAGGAATTTTTTCTTGTTTCCGTCCATACAAGCATCTCTCAATATTGTGGCAGTGACCAATTCTTCTCCGAGTGTGTAAATAGATTTTCAAGAAAACTGCTGTCTTAGAAATCATGTAAAAAGAAGGTAGAAAAAAAATGTGTATCGTGAAAGAAAATTTATATATTCTGCCAATACTTACCAGCAACAAAGAACAGAGCAGCCTTCATTGCACTAGATAAGAAATACTACTGCTGCCGGTCTTAGATTTTCGTTTATATATGTTTAAACACCCAATGGCATCATCGAATGTTATCGTACCGTTCCTTTCTGATTTTCCGTTCCGGGAACTGTGGTGCAGCAACAAGCAGCAGATTGACTTTCCTTGTTTTTGCAAGCTGCATTATCGTTCGCTCTGCCTTATTTATTACCAACGCTATTTCAACAACCGGGATAAAAAAGACGGGTTATCATACTGCACCGTTCACTTCCTTCTCATTCGACGTAGCCGCGCGGGGTAGCCGCGCTGTCTGAGTCTCCTTGTCACGGTACCTGCGGATCCCCCCGTCGGAGGTACGAGTTCTCCCTCGGGCATGGGTGTATGTGTTGTCCATAGCGTAAGTTAGTTTAAGTACCGTGTAGGCTTAGGGACAGATGACCTCAGTAGTTTGGTCCCATGAGACGTTACCACAAATTTCCTAGTTTCATTCGATGTCATTGGAAGAAGACGGGTATCTGTCACTTCTCTCTCAATTCGGTGTCATTGTAGTAAAACCGAGAAAACAAAAAGACGTGTTTCCACGTAAGTTAAGTGCCACAGAGCATCAACACAGCTGAGTTGATATGTCACACACGATCTTGTGGGCAGTCCCCGTTAAATGTGGATTGAGAAGAGAAAGCTCTAGTAAAAAAGTTAATTCCTAAATCAGCTCATATCGCTTTTTTTTAAAATTAATACAAGACAGTTTACCCACAGGCTCTAAATGAAGATTCTTTTTCTATCAACGAAGCCTCTGATAATGCAGTAAGGCTCAAATCCTGAAGAAATGAAATGTACAGATGCCACCGATCGTTCATGCTATGTACTTTGCGATCCAAACAGCTTTCCATTTTGAAGATAAGAGCCCTGTGCCTAGAGGATAGTACACCTACGAAATAAGTGCGGTGCGGTTATAAATATATGCACTGAAGCGCCAAAGAAACTGACGTAGGGATGCGTGTTAAAACACAGAGATATCTTAGGAGGGAGAATGCGGCGTTGCGGACAGCAACGCCTGTATAAGACAACAAGTGTCTAATGCAGTTGTTAGATCGGTTACTACTGTTCAAATGGCAGGTTATCAAGATTTAAATGAATTTTAAAGCGGTGTTATATAGCCGGCGCTTATGCGGTGGGCCACTGCATCTCCGAGGTAGCGATGAAGTGAGGATTATCCTGTGCGACCATTTCACGATCGTACAGTGAATTTCAGGAATCCGATAAAACATCAAATCACCAACATCGCGACGGCTGGGGAACTGGGACAACAATGACTGAAGAGAATGGTTTTATCGTGACAGAACTGCAACACCTACGCAAATTGATGCTGATTTCAGTGTAGGGCCATGAACAAGAGTCAGTGTGAGAGTGATTCAACGAAACTTCATCGACTTGGGCTTTCGGAGCCAAAGACCCATTCGCGTACACTTATGACTAAGCGGCTCAAAGCTTTGCGCTTCGCCTGGGACCGTCACCACCGACAGTGGAAGGTTTATGAGTGGAAATATGTTGCCTGGTCGGACGAGTCTCGTTTTACATTTTATGGAGTGGATGGACGTGTACGGGTACGGAGAAAATCTCATGAATCAATGGAACCAGTATGACAGCAGCGGACGTTCAAATTGATGGAGGCTCTGTAATGGTGTGGGACGTGGGCAGTTGGAGTGACATGGGAGGCGTGATACGTCTAGAAACGACTCTGACGGGTACCACGTACGTAAGCATACTGTCAGATCACCTGCATCCATTCATGTCCATTGTGCATTCCGATGGACTTCGGAAATTCTTTGGCTCTCCACTGTAATATATATATGACTAGATGAAATCTGTGAGCGCTCTGTCAGAGGGGCATGTTAGATTCTTTTACACACTCATTTTGCCTGTAACGGGTATGAAACAGACGCTTTCTGGCGACACTAAGGGTCGCTTGAAAGTAGAGACGAGTACTACTTTTTTCGGCTGATTCCAAGTAAACAATCAAAAACGTAATTGCAAATATCAGCATAAAAGTCGGAGCAAATGCTCCTCACGACTCTTCGGAGATCAGTTGTATACACATTTTAAGTGGTGAATCGATAGAGCGTTCCCATATTTAATCAAGTGCCACATTCGTTTTAACGAAATGTGTTAACAGGTCAGTGAAACCCGAGCACCGAGCTAAACGCCCTCTCACCCCAAACCACTGACATTTCGATTTCAGTGGTATGAATCGAGAGCTAATAGGAGGTCAGGAAGTATGTCTTTTATGTTTTCTGATGAAAGTTGGTTGTGCAACACTGACAATGATGGCCGCTGAGGGCCTGCAACCAATTTGTGTGAATGCTATACACCCTGGACCTATACCGGGAGTCATAGTCATGGGTGCGATTTCGTATGTTGGCAGGAGCACTCTCGCCGTTATCCCAAGCAGCCTGAATCAAAATTTGTATGCCGATGTGTTGATTCGCCCTGTTGTCTTGCTATTACTGAATAGCATCCCATGGGTGATTTCCAACAGAATAACGCTTGCCTACACAGTACTATTGCAATATAACATGCTCTACAGAGTGTCGACATGTTGCCTTGGCCTGGTCCACCACCAGATCCGTCTCCAGTCGAGCACCATGAGACGACAACTCCGGATTCATTCACAGCCAGTATTAACCGTCTCTATACCAACGAACCAAGAGCATAATGCATACACGCTTGCGTATTCACATTCAACATTCTGGCTGTTACACCGGTTTCTAACGTATCAGCAATGGCTTATTTCGCGCTTACGTTAACCTGTGATCGTACGAAGACAGTCACTTGCGTACGTTGTCTAGTCAAATGTATTCCAGAATTTTCAATCCTCTACGTCAATAATTTCTGGTGTCGCGACTTTTTTCCTCAGTGTATATTAGATACTACTCCAATAGTAAATCAGTACTATGTATATAGTTTGGATAAGCACGGATTTTTTTGATTGCTTATATAGAGGTCTTTCCCATTTCATTCATCTATGGAGTGTAGGTGGATTATTGGTCGTATGTATCTCAGCCAGCAGGCATGACCTTCATTTTATGCTCAAAGTATCTACGCCGATATATAAAGGGATGACAGACATTCACGGATTATATTGTATCCGTGCACAGGAATGACTAGGTTTCCACGGAAGATCTGGCGTGATTGACAGAACATTTGCCAGTGGAGACTCGTGGATGAGGTTTTTGGAATTCACTGACTATTTACACCACCTTTCATTTATCTAGTCTATGGATTACACGTCGTCTGGTAGGACGACCTGATATGAATTCTGCTGGCTTGTGCGGTATTTTAGTACACATTGTACAAGATTTCTGTGAGCAATCAAAAGCATACACAACAATGGACCAATAATTAAAACTCCAGAAATGAGCCAACGAGACAGACCCGCTTCAAATTCGTACAGGTTCTACTATTGACATATTTATAGCACATCAGAGACTCATACTATAGCTCATTAAGTGTGTAGTCTAGAATTGCGTTTTGTGAACTGCATTCCCAAGAGGGCTCACAACCCTTTTGTGAAAAAATTGTATGCAAACATCGCGACCTGAGCCCTAGCAGTACTACCGTTACCTCTGGCAAGCTTCCGTTTACTCGACAGCCGAGTGTTGTTGTAAGGTTGTTACTTTGATTTGCTATGACAGGGGTACAGATATTCAATAATAGCGGGTTAAAAGCTGTGAGCTGTCTGGGGAAGTTAATCTTGCATTACTAAGCAACTGTTTCACCAGGTATCTAGTCTAGGTTTACCAAATTCCCAAACACACTAACAATAATTATAATCTTTTAATAGTCATACAACAACCGGTTATATATATATATATATATATATATATATATATATATATATATATATATATATATATATATATAAAAGAGAATTTAAATAAAAAGAAAGAAATCAGTTTATATTTGGAAATTTATTTTAAGATTGGTCATTGAAATTTCAGCATATTAAACGTGAGTTTATAACTGAGCTGGTGCCTTGTTTAGGACTGTGAAAGCTACAAGATACTAACGCTCCCATAGAGGTTTATAGCAGTCTTTTTCTTTCTCGCTGTTTTTGCAAGTGGAATCGGAAAGGAAATGCCTAGTAGTGATACAAGCACATCATCTGCCAAGGCTTGCGAAGTATACCGATATAGATGTAAATTTAGCCTACTTATTAAGATGTCCGTCCCACCATTTATAGACAGACAAACCACATGTTGCCCGTTATCTTTCAAGGAAGCAAAAGAACTTCTCCTGCTGATTGTCTCTCTATAAAAACCTTTGGGTTGTAATATTCATAACAATACAGTAACATAGCACCTAAATTTCTTTGCTATCTAATGATTGTCTATACATATTCCCTGCACTTGTCCTACACTGCTTTTTCACAGTTCTACGATTACTGTGCTAGAGATACGAAAGTATAAGGGTGTCAGAATCATTTATGACTGCGTAGTGTTCCGTGAGAGAAATGTCACTTTTCTTCAATTTGTGCATAACTCCATAATACGAATCTATCAGTAACACAGAGCTTCCATTAAACTGTTGCACGAAAAATACAGTATCACACATCATACACTGATCAGCCAGAACATTATGACCACCTAGTTAATAGCCAACTTTATCATGGATAACAATTGTTACGTTTCATGGCATGAAAGCAGTAAGGCGTTTGTAGGTAAATGGATAGAGTTGGCACAAATTCTGCCCATACAAGTCACCTAATTCCTGCAAATTCGGGTGATGGGGGCAATGAGCTCTGACGCCTTGTTCAGTCACGTCCCAGACTTGTAAGATTGGTTTCAGACCTGGCACGTCGGTGGGCCGGCACTTCAACTTGATCTCGCCACAGCGTTCCTGAAACCACTCCATCACACTCCTAGCATTGTGACATGGCGTTTTATCTTGTTGAAGTGTGCCAATGCAGTTGTAAAACATGATCGTCATGAAGGACTGTACATGGTCAGCAACCAGTGTGGTTACTCCTAGGCCATCATGGTGCCTTGCACGAGCTCCACTGAACCCATGGATGCCCACGTGAATGTTTCCCAGCGTAATGGAGCCGACACGGCTGGTCTCCAGCCCACAGTACAAATGTCAACGAGCTGGTACTCTCGAAGACGACTGATTCGTGTACTTCCATCAACATGATGAAGGTTATCGGGATTCATCAGACCAAGCAACCCTCTGCCACTGCACCAGCGTCAAGTGCCGATGGTCACATGCCCATTTCAGTCGTAGACGCTGATGTAGTGGTATTAACTCTGGAACATGCATGAGTTGTTGGCTGAAGAGGTCCACAGTTAGGAGCTTGTGTACAAGATCGCCAATCTAGGAGATCTCGTGTTTCTTTAACTTTAGCATGCTTTTTTCGTTGTTTCTGCAACAGGGTTCTAATTCGTTTTATGTACCAAGCGTTATCAGCACCATCCTTTGTTAAATTATTTGGCACAAATTTTTAAATTTCTCTCGAACTATTTCTTTGAATTCAAGACACGTCTGGTCTACACTTACAATGTTAATTTGGAACAAGTGAAGATCGACTCTGAGGAAGGCATTGAAAAAAGGTGACATATTTGTCACGAGACACTATGCTGTCAATGAAAACTCTGTCACCATTACACTGTCATATTTCTGGCGTAGTAACCATAGAAACATAATAAAGGAGATTAGGCCACGTACAGGGTGACATTTGTAGGCACTCATTCGATATCGATGAATTGTAGGTGCTATGTGTCTGAATTCCTTTGTGCAGTCCACATATAATTTACATGGCTGTGACTATCATCCTATAAGACAGTGCAGTAGTTTTCTAGTTGTGGTAGCTTTCTACATAGTCAGTGATGGGCAGAGGACTAGACAGCCTGCTGAAATGGTTCAAATGGCTCTGAGCAATATGGGACTTAACTTCTGATGTCTTCAGTTTCCTAGAACTTGGAATAACTCTTACACGTTTACTCGTTGAAATCAGGTGTATTCAAACGTTATATATCAAAGACAAGAAGAAACTTGAGCTCTATACCGCTTTATTCGAGGTTTGTGAGTAAACTAATTACAGCCTCTGACATACGTCTCATGAACTGGCTGCAGCGAGAAAACTGGAGGTTCACATGACGTTTTCATTGAGAGACGATTTGCAGCAGATGTTCTGTCTTTTGTATTCTTGATAAATAGGAGACAATATATTTCCATTGGTTTCTATTGATCTGACGAAGACTTAGGCAATACTTCCTCAATAGGTTTTACAAACACAGCAGGATGATTTTTTCATGGGTTGTGATAACCTCGAACTGTCGCTGCTTCAATAGACATTCTTCTAACAAAACGGCAACTCCCACCCTGTATGGAACACAGTTATGTGACACATTTATTTCACCACTTTGCATTCTTTCAGACAGCGGCAGACTAATATAGTCACCACGCCCTACTAACTGATGGCGGCATGTCATGAACCATTTCTTTGACAGCAGACAATACTAGCTTATATCACTAATTTGAGAAGTGGTATTGAAAAGCCATTCAGGCAACTCTTTACTTAAATTAGCTTTGATTTCATTTAACTTTGACCTGAGTGGTTCATCTGAAGTTCCTCTCTCAGATAACAGATCAGAAGAGGACCTTTGCCCAACAAGCTGTAATTCTTAATATAGTTTTTCATTCATCTGACTGCCTATATGCAAAATCAACTTTTAAAAGTACTGTGAATAATTTTTCCCTCTGCATGTGAAACTGTTTCTTTAACTTATAACTTTCCCTCTACTGTTCTAACTGTTTCTTTAACATAACGTCTTTTCCAGAAGAGAACTTATCGGCTTTTCCATTTACCTCCTGAACATATCCTTTTATATAACTTATTCCACCTATTAATTTTCGTATGGCCTTGGTATTGCCATGGTATTCAAAAATCGTTTTCACCATTGCCTTTAAACTTCGACATATTGCCGTAAATGGGTACTGAGTATGGCTAGCCAATTTGTTCTCTCTCAGCGTTTGACTCCAGTCCACGCCCCTGACGAGACAATATTTTTGCCGGTCGCATCAACGAATTCACTACCTTCAGGGTACGATTCTACGTGATTATGTTTTTCAGATTAAATTTTTATTTTTTTTCTATTTTTACCATAATACGGACATGGCTATAATTACATGGGCAAATTACATATATTAGTGTAATAACAGCACACAAGCAATGTTAATTAAAAATGGGCACCTTTCACTAAGAATTTCAAACAATGTAGCAGCACTGTACCATGTTGCATATTCGCTACACATAGTCAGCTAACTTGCACAACATAACTATGTAACAGTGGCAATTAATTCACAAATAACTCAAATAATGCAAGTTTGATTGAAAATGGGCTGTCAATGATTAATTATATAATTAATTATATGCATAAATTAAGTAAATAAGTAATGTTGTCCTTACCTCGAACGTTTTGACGTAAAGAAAAACACATAATTTCAAAAAATTATAACACTGTGTCGCAGATGTAGAAGACGAACACAAAGTTCGAAATCGCAGCATAACTTGTGCTCTTCTTGTAGCGAAGGATTGTCGCGCTGTCTTGGGAGACTTGTCACGGTCCATGCGGCTCCACCCGTCGGATGTTCGAGTCCTCCATCAGGCATGGGTGTGTGTGTTGCCCATAGCGTAAGTTAGTTTAAGTAAGTAGTGTGTGGGCTTAGGGACCGATGACCTCAGCAGTTTGGTCCCATAAGACCTTACTGCAAATTGCCAATTTTCGACTTTGTAACTGATAACTGTACTATCGTAGTTGCTGTATCCTGCGTGGAAACCAATAAATATCAGGACAGTTCAATTGCTGTAATATAGGCTATATGCTATTTGTAAGAGTATATGTGGATGCTTTGTTACAGTAAGAAAATATTCCTGTCTTTGTGCCAATACAAACAGAAAGAAGTATGCTAGCAAATGAATGGACAACAGAAGTAGCGTTATATAGTAAGAAATGATATCAAGTGTCAGTTTACATTTCACACATTTTAAATACAGTACATATTCATTCCAAAGACGTATTACAAGTTCTGTTAGCATCCTGTCACAAATCCCACTATAATATTCGATGTTGCACACAACGACACATGTATTTTCACCGTTCCCAACAGGTGGACTGCGTGTCTGAGTGAGACAGTGTTGTCTCCTGGATAGTTAGCCTTGCGGGTCTGTTTCGTAAAGTAGGTCAGTGACTTTGTGATGTGTTAAGATGCCAAATTACCCATTGGAATATTTGTGCGTTTGTGTACATCACATGCCCATTCAATGAGCACAATTAGGTTTTCGGTGCGACTGTAAGGTTATATAATAAAATAATTTCAAATCATTGGAATTTCCTTGCTTTTATGTTCCAGTGTTAACCACTTTACACCGAGCTGTTCTTTGTTACTGGTAGCAATTCATTCCACTTTGATTCAGAAATGATGTACATGTCGCTGAGTTCTTTCTACGATCCACAAGACGCTAATTGTACTGTAAGCAATCATCTCTGTTCTTCTCAGCACACCAGGGCACAATATAAGTCAGTTGTTGTTAATGTAGGTGAGGCACCGCTTTATGTTTTCATATAAAGTCTTGTATTGTAAACTACGATAACAATCTGAATAAAACCTGCCTCTTGCACAAAGCTGAGCTATAGCCGCAGTTACGTACATGTACTTCAAGTAAATTCAGGTGTTTATTGCAACTTGTCGGTTCTGTGCATATCAATTAATTCGTTACCGTGTCCATTATAAATGCGTTGCGCAAAGTGAGTCCCTCTCGTATCAGGTCATGTTTAATTGATGATTAATTGAGGCCACGCTAGCACATAAATTCGTGGGTCTAAGCTTTCTATAAGAGTTTTAGAAGACGAAACTTATACTGTTTAGCAAGTCATCGACTTATCTCTCATATGAGATAATCAAACAAGCCCTAGGCAATGAACATTTTGCCCAGACTGTATTTTCCATAAATGAGAATGAAAATAACTCCAATACTTTGCTTCTGACCGACCGGGTGTTCAGAAGGTTTGCATTTTTCACTACTGGACAACGCTTTGGTACACTTTGTCGTCTCGTGATATTTGTTCTAAGTCAACTCTGCTCCACTGTGTGTTGGATGTCTTACAAACTGCCCACACTACATTGCAGAGAATAAAAACCAAAGGAAAAAAACTACCCTTCCTGGGAGTGAATGAGGCTTTCTGTTTAAAATATGTCTTCTGTCGTTTTAGATCACTAAGGCCTAGGGGTATAGATTTTCGCTAGAAATCAAAGTATCTTTGGTTCTGGTTTCGAACCCAGTCAGCGAGTAAAGTTTTGATGAAAATCATTAGCAGAGACGGCCACAGATTTCCAGTGTAAAAGTCAGCCTAGTTCTGCCAACAGCATTATCAAAAGTGGGCGGAGAAGAAAAGTGAGATCTGGGCAACCTCTTGTGTTTTGGGTGGAAGCTGTCCCTAAAAGGCTGAAGAATCAGCGATGAACAACGGCATAAGAATGGAGAAGCCAATTGAAACCACTACGTTATGTACGTCCACAAACACGTCGCCTGTAATTCAAAGAGTGTCATGATAATCTCTCCATCGGCAAGATATTCTAGAGCAGTCGCTTATGAGTCGGAGCGTGGAATATCAGAAGTTTGAACATTGTGAATAGGAAGCCTAATTCTAGTTACCGAGAGGATAAGTGAAGAGAATTGCAAACACGAGAACAGTGTCATTTCAGCGGCAGCAGAAAATGTTATCAAGGTAATAGGTTTCATCATGAACAGAAAGGACTATTCTCATCAGAATCAATAGTAATTCAGTGTCAACAAAAATATTTCAGGTATATAAGACGACATCGCAAGAAGAAGAAGAAGAGACAGTAAAAGTATATGAGGGCTTTGAACAGGTAATCCAGTATGTAAAGGGAAATCAAAATGTAATAGTCATGGAGGGCAGCACCGCTGTAGTAGGTAAGGAAAGACAAGAAAGAGTTAAAGGAGAATATGGGTGTGGTAGTAGGAACGTGTCAAGTGAAAGCCCGTCTGACTTCTGCAATCAATATCAGTTTGTTATAGCTAATACCCCGCTCAAGAATCACAAGTGGATTGACTCTAGTTGAATTACTCATGGTACGTTGAGAAGCTCGAGAAATCAGGTATTAGATTCGAAGTGTACACAGGAGCAGATATACATTCAGGCCGTAATTTAATAATGGTGGATAGCGCATTGTACCTTGAGCGTATTGGTCGCAGAAATCGAGGTTGAAACAAGTGGGCTACTGAAGTACCGGTAGTGAGGAATTGTGTGGGTTTGGAGTCAGTGAGCAATGTATACTTCTAAAATTGGGAATCGCGGAAGTAGCACCAACATAGATACAAACAAGGGAACTGTAAAGAGACCGTAGGTAAGACAAAAAAAACTTCTTCTGATCAACGGAACAACAAAGTACATAAATGATCTGGGAATGGCCACACTGTAGCAAAATTATTGATTTAGCAATGAAAGAAATGCCAAGTGCGGGGGAACTGCGGAGAAATGTCTGCAAGAAATATGTGGAGAAATTGGAAAAGAAAATGTCGTCAGAAGGACAGCTGTCACATCCAAAAAAGTCATAACAGCCCTTGTTGTAATTAAATACAATACCAGTAACAATAACATGAAATGGAAATTCTACACTTAAACACAGAGAGAAGAGCAGGTAGGTCGAAAGACTACATTTATCCCTCGAGCAGGTGCGCCTGTGCATAAAGTGTGCCAAGGACAAATAATATTGTTTTGTATGACCCATTGTTGTTTTGTAATTGAGAGCCAATACTTTTTCCTTCATTATTTCTTCACGTAACGCAGTGATAAACTATGTTGTCCTACAACCAAGTGAGGAGTATTAATATAAGATAACAGCGAGCTAGACGAGAAAAAAATTACGGTCCGTGCAAGGAAATGTGCCAGATAAACAGCTAACATCACAATACAATAATGAGACAATTTTCTATGGGATACTAACTGATTAGGCGTTTGGCTGAGATCTGATGCAACAGCATTGTTTAATGCTCAGAGTGGTTTATTAATGTGGGGTAATACATGTACACAGCAACACAATTATAAAATGATAGTTCCTTTTAGTATCGTTAGGCTTAACAGCGATTTATCTCATATGTTTATTTTATCTTTGTTCAGTGAACTAAAAATAAAAAGTGTTTCTGTTCAAACTTGTTAACCTGAATAACATAAAACAGATATTCTACACATGTGTACAAAGTTAGCCAAGCACCCCTTTGTCTAATGAAATATAGCATGCCACCACGACGGTTAAGGCCAGTAATTCGAGGCAGGATTGTCTGATGTCATAAAAGAAGAGAGGGTAGTCGAAATGGGAGACGAAAACAAAGTTACTTGCTAGACTAATGAACTAAAGAACGGAGATAAAAATTGAGGAACTGTTAGACGACAACCAGTTTGGGTGTAGGGAAGGTAATGGCACCATTAGAAACGATATAAGGAAGGGGTGCATTCTTTCTCTCCTACTGTTCAGTCTATACATCAAAGATACAATGACAGAAATAGAAGCAAAGTTCAACAGGAGGATTGAAATTTAAGATGAAAGGAAATCAATGCCAATACTCACTAATTTCATTGCTATCATGAGTGAAAGAGCAGGAGATTCACAAGATCAGTTGAATGGAATGCACAGTCTACTGCGTGTAGAATATGGATTGAGAGTAAACCGACGAAAGACTAAAGTAATAAGGAGTGGTAGAAATGAGATTTGCGACAATCTTCACATCAAAACTGCAGGCTACAATGGAAACAACCTGAATTAAGTCTGCTATGTGGAAGGATATAACAAACGATAGATAAAGCAATTAGGACACAAAATTGAATAGTACAGGTAAGGAGGGCATTCCTGTCCAAAAGAAGTCTACCAGTACGATACAGTGGCATTACTTGGAGAAAAAATTTTAAAGAATGTATATCTGGATAACAGCAGTTTATGGAAGTGAATCATGGAAGCTGAGGGAACCGAAAAAGAATCATTTGAGACCTGGTGCTGTAGAAGCATATAGAAAATTAGGTGGGCTGGTAAGATAACGAATGAGGATGTTCTACCCAGAATCAGCAAGGAAAGGAATGTGTGGAGGACGCTGACATTATGGACGATACGAGGTCTGCTATTACATCAGGAAATAAATTCCACAGATCTAAATACAGAGGGTAAAAGCTTTAGGGGAAGACAGAAATTGTAAAATACACAAAATCTAATTGAGAACTTTGTGTGCAAGTAGCACTCCTCAATAAAGAATTTGGCATGGGCTATAGAAGGTGTGCATCAAACCGGTTCTAAGGCTGATGACCACAAAAATATGTGTTTCGTTAACCGCTGTACAATACATGAAAAGGGGTAGTTCCAACTGTTATCGTGTCTGTGGTTTCCTATTACAAGCTAGGGAGAAATGAGAATATTCCCTTATAGGCATCGCCTGTTTTATTTTGCCTTTATGGATCCTACACAGCTTATATAATGGGGGCCAGACGTACTTCATTGTCTACGTTAGATATTAGAACAAAAAATTATAAATCAGTTACGTGGAGTAGTTAGAAACCATATTATGACATTGGCCTGCCTACTGCCAAGTACACCATGTTGTGCTTAAGACAATTTTATGGAGCAGGATCAGGACATCGCTATGAGTTAACCAACAGCAGTTTATGAGTATACCACTGAGATCCTCAAGCGTCCTGGGTATCTGCATATCCTCGGTATAGACTGCCAGGAAATCAAAGACATCCGTTCGTATTTTATACGACAGGCTTCACATGCGCATTCCATTTCATATATAGAAATTATGGTACAAAAACAAGACTAAGATGCCTGAGCCTAGACTTTATAATATGATAGGGCATATTTTTTACCATTACGTTTCCCTTCAGGTATTTATAATTAAGCCGAGATGCCACCAATTGCACAATGTCAGTTGTTGTTTATATCGATCTGAAGTTAGTTGTTGTTTATATCGATCTGAAGTTGTTTATACTATTGGTCGGCACAGACAACTGAACACTCAACAGACGCTATGAGAGGGTTCTCCACATTGTCTAAAACATGGTTTATTAATTTTGCATTCAGACCTCAGTCTTTCAAGTGTTTTGATGTTTTCCATAGCTTCATCGCCTCTGACGCTTGTCGCTCGAATCTACCAGACTTTATTAACATTCTACATCATTATTCTTCATATATACACGTTTACTCCTCAACATAGTCGCCCTAAAGACGAACACAGTTCTCGCAACGAGAAACCAGTATGCTAATACTATCACTGTAGAATGTCTGACATTGTCGACGTTAGTACTACCTTGCCTGCACCACTTCATTGCTATCAAAGTGAAGTCCTCAAAGGTGTTGCTTCGGCTATGGAAGCAGATGATAGCAGACTGGGACAAAGTCGGAATTGAATGTATGATGATGGATGACGATGAACCCGAGGCGTCTGCTTGTTGCAGACGCCGCTACGTTCGTTTCTGGTCTGGCTCTGTCACGCTGAAGGGGAGGGTGCTCTGCGTGTGGACGAACACTTCGAATTCGTGATTTTAGTTTTCTGAGTTTTTTCTCAGGCACCGACGAGGTTACGTCAGACAACGCCATGTTACACTTCACAATTCGATGTCTTTTACCGGCAGTTTGAGTGATCGATCCGGAAAAGTCGACTAAATGCGTGATATGTATTTCTTCAGCCGATGTAGACAATAGAATAAAGAATTGTGAAGAATTTCTTTTCAGCAAGCCCTCGTAGCAGAAAATTATTCTGCATCTAGGGAACGGTTACCATTCTGAAATGTTCCGCACTACTCGCGATGAATTTCGTAAACTCATTTTTTTTATCATTTACATCGCCATATTCAATAAAGTCTTAGCATTTTGTCTACTTTGCATTGGTTTCTTGTCAGCTTGATGTACCGACTATATCACAACCGCCAATAGTCTGCGCTATATTTTTTTTCGGTTTTTATCTCCAATAACATTACTGCCCACGTGGTTCAGAACTACCTGAGCATGCGTTTAAGCAGTCTATATCTCCTGATATTCATGGGCTATCAGATGTGTATTTCTATATTCTAAGCCTGTAATTGAGGTCTACTTCATTTTTGTCAGCTTTCAGTTAAGTGTCACTGAAATTACTTACAGTTTGTTCATATATAGTTACAGTTGTCATAAAATGCCTTCCAAGAGACAGCCAACTGAAGATTGTGATGCAGCTGTGATTGCTTCCGTATTTGTCCAATGGCATTTCTACATCTACATCTACATCTATACTCCGCGAGCCACCTTACGGTGTGTGGCGGAGGGTACTTTTTGGACCACTATCTGATCCCCCCTTCCCTGTTCCATTCACGAATTGTGCGTGGGAAGAACGACTGCTTGTAAGTCTCCGTATTTGCTCTAATTTCTCGGAACTTTTCGTTGTGATCATTACGCGAGATACATGTGGGCGGTAGTAATATGTTGCCCATCTCTTCCCGGAATGTGCTCTCTCGTAATTTCGATAATAAACCTCTCCGTATTGCGTAACGCCTTTCTTGAAGTGTCCGCCACTGGAGCTTGTTCAGCATCTCCGTAACGCTCTCGCGCTGACTAAATGTCCCCATGACGAATCGCGCTGCTTTTCGCTGGATCATGTCTATCTCTTCTATTAATCCAACCTGGTAAGGGTCCCATACTGATGAGCAATACTCAAGAATCGGACGAACAAGCGTTTTGTAAGCTACTTCTTTCGTCGATGAGTCACATTTTTTTAGAATTCTTCCTATGAATCTCAACCTGGCGCCTGCTTTTCCCACTATTTGTTTTATGTGATCATTCCACTTCAGATCGCTCCGGATAGTAATTCCTAAGTATTTTACGGTCGTTACCGCTTCCAATGATTTACCACCTATGGCATAATCGTACTGGAATGGATTTCTGCCCCTATGTATGCGCATTATATTACCTTTATCTACGTTTAGGGAAAGCTGCCAGCTGTCGCACCATGCATTAATCCTCTGCAGGTCCTCCTGGAGTACGTACGAGTCTTCTGATGTTGCTACTTTCTTGTAGACAACCGTGTCATCTGCAAATATCCTCACGGAGCTACCGATGTTGTCAACTAAGTCATTTATGTATATTGTAAACAATAAAGGTCCTATCACGCTTCCCTGCGGTACTCCCGAAATTCCCTCTACATCTGCAGATTTTGAACCGTTAAGAATGACATGTTGTGTTCTTTCTTCTAGGAAATCCTGAATCCAATCACAAACCTGGTCCGATATTCCGTAAGCTCGTATTTTTTTCACTAAACGTAAGTGCGGAACCGTATCAAATGCCTTCCTGAAGTCCAGGAATACGGCATCAATCTGCTCGCCAGTGTCTACGGCACTGTGAATTTCTTGGGCAAATAGGGCGAGCTGAGTTTCACATGATCTCTGTTTGCGGAATCCATGTTGGTTATGATGAAGGAGATTTGTATTATCTAAGAACGTCATAATACGAGAACACAAAACATGTTCCATTATTCTACAACAGATTGACGTAAGCGAAATAGGCCTATAATTATTCGCATCTGATTTATGACCCTTCTTGAAAATGGGAACGACCTGCGCTTTCTTCCAGTCGCTAGGTACTTTACGTTCTTCCAGCGATCTACGATAAATTGCTGATAGAAAGGGGGCAAGTTCTTTAGCATAATCACTGTAGAATCTTAAGGGTATCTCGTCTGGTCCGGATGCTTTTCCGCTACTAAGTGATAGCAGTTGTTTTTCAATTCCGATATCGTTTATTTCAATATTTTCCATTTTGGCGTCCGTGCGACGGCTGAAGTCAGGGACCGTGTTACGATTTTCCGCAGTGAAACAGTTTCGGAACACTGAATTCAGTATTTCTGCCTTTCTTCGGTCGTCCTCTGTTTCGGTGCCATCGTGGTCAACGAGTGACTGAATAGGGGATTTAGATCCGCTTACCGATTTTACATATGACCAAAACTTTTTAGGGTTCTTGTTTAGATTGTTTGCCAATGTTTTATGTTCGAATTCGTTGAATGCTTCTCTCATTGCTCTCTTTACGCTCTTTTTCGCTTCGTTCAGCTTTTCCTTATCAGCTATGATTCGACTACTCTTAAACCTATGATGAAGCTTTCTTTGTTTCCGTAGTACCTTTCGTACATGATTGTTATACCACGGTTGATCTTTCCCCTCGCTTTGGACCTTAGTCGGTACGAACTTATCTAAGGCGTACTGGACGATGTTTCTGAATTTTTTCCATTTTTGTTCCACATCCTCTTCCTCAGAAATGAACGTTTGATGGTGGTCACTCAGATATTCTGCGATTTGTGCCCTATCACTCTTGTTAAGCAAATATATTTTGCTTCCTTTCTTGGCATTTCTTATTGCACTTGTAGTCATTGATGCAACCACTGACTTATGATCACTGATACCCTCTTCTACATTCACGGAGTCGAAAAGTTCCGGTCTATTTGTTGCTATGAGGTCTAAAACGTTAGCTTCACGAGTTGGTTCTATAACTATCTGCTCGAAGTAATTCTCGGACAAGGCAGTCAGGATAATGTCACAAGAGTCTCTGTCCCTGGCTCCAGTTCTGATTGTGTGACTATCCCATTCTATACCTGGTAGATTGAAGTCTCCCCTTATTACAATAGTATGATCACGAAACTTCTTCACGACGTTCTGCAGGTTCTCTCTGAGGCGCTCAACTACTACGGTTGCTGATGCAGGTGGTCTATAGAAGCATCCGACTATCATATCTGACCCACCTTTGATACTTAACTTAACCCAGATTATTTCACATTCGCATTCGCTAATAACTTCACTGGATATTATTGAATTCTTTACTGCTATAAATACTCCTCCACCATTGGCGTTTATCCTATCCTTGCGGTATATATTCCATTCTGTGTCTAGGATTTCGTTACTGTTCACTTCCGGTTTTAACCAACTTTCCGTTCCTAATACTATATGCGCACTATTTCCTTCAATAAGAGATACTAATTCAGGAACCTTGCCCTGGATACTCCTGCAGTTTACCAATATTACGTTAACTTTTCCTGTTTTTGGTCTCTGAGGACGGACGTTCTTTATCAACGATGATAATGTCCTCTCTGGTAAGCCGTCAGGTATTTTATCGTTTCGCCCAAGCGGGGGTCCCTCTAACCTAAAAAACCCCCGTGTGCACGCCACACGTACTCTGCTACCCTAGTAGCTGCTTCCGGTGTGTAGTGCACGCCTGACCTGTCTAGGGGGGCCCTACAGTTCTCCACCCAATAACGGAGGTCGATGAATTTGCAACCATTATAGTCGCAGAGTCGTCTGAGCCTCTGGTTTAGACCCTCCACACGGCTCCAAACCAGAGGACCGCGATCGACTCTGGGCACTATGCTGCAGATATTAAGCTCAGCTTGCACTCCGCGTGCGATGCTGGTTGTCTTCACCAAATCAGCCAGCCGCCGGAAGGAACCAAGGATGGCCTCAGAACCCAAGCGGCAGGCGTCATTCGTTCCGACATGTGCTACTATCTGCAGCCGGTCACACCCAGTGCGTTCAATAGCTGCCGGAAGGGCCTCCTCCACATTACGGACGAGACCCCCCGGCAAGCACACCGAGTGCACACTGGCATTCTTCTCCGACCTACCCGCTATTTTCCTGAGGGGCTCCATAACCCGCCTAACGTTGGAGCTCCCTATAACTAATAGGCCCGCCCTCTGTGACTGTCGGGACCTTGCCGGAGAATCGGCCACTGGCCCAACAGGCGAGGCATCCTGTGGTGGCTCGGAAACGATGTCATCACCACTAGGAAGCACCCCGCACCTGTTGGAAAGGGGTAAGGCAACTGCCACGCGGCCAGATCCCACCTTCGCCTTTCGGCCAGGCACGCGCGAGCCCACCACTGTCCGCCATTCACCCTGGAGTGATGGCTGACCGGTAAGATGCTCACTGCCGGAAGACGCAGCGACATCAGGGGTTCCATGTGATTCCAAGGCCACCGAAGTAGGCATAGGTCTCACCACAGTTGCCCCAACGCCACTACGAGCCGACGCCTGCGCCTCGAGCTCGATGAGCCTAACAAACAAAGCCTCCACCTGCCCCCGAAGAGTGGCCAATTCTCCTTGCGTCCGCTCACAACAACTACAGTCCCTACACATGACTATGTTTACCCTACTCTATACGGTGACAAATTCCCAAGATAATCTTCTGATGAGCTACTCTGATAATCAAGAAACACTCACTGAAATGCGAGACGCGAAAACTACGCTAGGTTTTCCCAGAAAAACTATTTAAAAGCTAAGCGCAGCAAATAAGTACAAAAACGCTTTATACAAACAGTACTCGCTGCTGCTGGTGCTCTCGCTCTGGCTGTTATTTATATAACAGCTGAAGAGTTCACATAAATCCCTTATAAATACAACAGCATTAAGTTTTCGTTAATTTCATAAACAGTCATTTAAGTATAGTACTTACATATATGTGAAATCTAAAGAGAGTAATGTAAACTGGACCGCGGTCCCTGCCAAGGATGGGGGATGTGGACAACAGCAGGGGAGGGTCCTGGTGAAGATACAACGACTCTTTGTTAGATTTTTACTAATTGATAGAGCGCAGACATTCTTATATATATACCCTCCATTTTCTGGCACGATGCAGCGTCCCCTACAAATATTACGGCATCGCAACTGCAGGTGTATACGTCTTTAGTTTGCGAGGCGACTTCAGATGGCAGGATGTGGCCGCGTTGCTACCACGGGTGGCAACCAGGGGTTCTGTAACGCTGCAGATGGCGTCGTTCCAGTGGCACGGCGATGGCGTTGCCCAGAGTGCAGGTCTGGCCATCGGTGAGGAGCAGGAGCAGTCGGATGGCCGGCCAGAGAAGACACCATTTTTTCTGGCTTTTAACAATTTCATGTGTCATCCAGGAAAGGCAAGGACAAGCCACTGTGTCAGTCATAAGTCTCTGCAGTGTCCATCGGTGTCATCGTTCCAGTTAAAGTGTTAAGGCAGGAACAGGGTATTTGGATGGTCCATGGTTAGCATGAATGGATGTTGTGTATTTTGTATAATTAATACGCAGTTATACTTTGCCACTATTTATGTAAAGCTACAGATTAGGAAATGTGTTCTACAATTGATATATAACAGTTGAGGACATGAAAGAACAGTTTTATTGTGTCTGAATAAAACTACTAAAAGCCAACAGAAAGATACAACAGGCTAAACCATGTTTAAAAAATAATTCTTCCACTCAGTTTGTAGCCTGGTTGTAAAGCTGATTTATTGCATATCTTGAAGCAATCAGAAAGTATCACAAAACAAGATATGTTGATTCCACCAGTTTTTCTTGCTAGTGAAAGAGGTAAGTTCTACACTCTTGGAATTTACTTCTTTCTGTGAAAATTGTTGATGTCTTCAGTCAACAGCTCAGCCATCTCGTCTTCACTCAATCCTAGATGAGTCAGCTCCTCCAGGATGAGCCGACACACTTGCAATACTCCTAGTTCTTGGGACAGTCGGACAGGACTGGTTTACACAGACTCTTTGGTTTCACCACGTAAACTACAATAAATAGAAGAAATATATTTTAATAGAGTTAGAAACTATGAATAGAAATATATACCATTATACATTTACTACTGATAATACAATGATAAGTCATCAACTATTTACATGGCATGAATTTCATTTTTCGCTCTCTCATGGTGCCATAACAGTGAGATTGTGGAAGACCTCTAGGTACCAAACAGGCAACACAGTACTGTCAAAATAAACCCCACAGCACGAATATCTATTGCCTATTAAAATATCTCTTCGCTAAATGTTGAGACCAAAGCCCATGGAGAACTTCATGTAGCTTTATATAATATAATTCGGATAGTAGAACTCAGATTCTACATCGTAGAAAGATAAAAAATGCATCACATTTAAGAGGCTAACAAATAACTGGAAAAAAGTATTAAATATGTGCTGGAAATTGCTCTGAATAGTTTTGGTGAAGAATGTTAATGAGTTGCATTTTCGTAAAGTGCCGTATCTTTCATTGTTCACGGAGAGGTAACATTTTACCGTTAAAGAGTAACGTAAGGATAAACATTTTCCCTTGATGGTTTGATTTAACTCATATTCTCGCATTCACTTTGGAACCCTTCAAAAATTTTATAGTCAACAGTTTGTGGTTATCTTGTCAACAATGGATACAAAATCGTGCTATGGAAAGTACCTTACCCTTCGGTAGTAGGTTATAGCAAGAATACAGCTTCGGTGAATTGGCATACAAGTAGAACTTGTTGTCTGCCTGGACACAAATGGTATCGTCGTCTTCTTCCGCGTACGACGCCGCCACCAATGTTCTCACAGACGGGATGGTGGCGGACGGCTGTTCCTCACCCTGGATGGCGGCAGTTGTCGACTCTTCTGGTCGTCCGTATACCGCCGCAACTGCGACCAATGCTATAGAAAACAATGAACATTATTACAGATTGCAGCTTTGTCTACTGGCTGTTGGTGCAACTTTACCATCTAGCGCTCTGATACTATTGTCAGGTAATCTGACTGCCATGTGCTAGCTTGAATATACGGAGATAAAGTGCAACTCAAATGACTAGTGCCACAATTCTGCCACTTGCAAATCTGTCTCCTCTGGATGGTAATGGTACTCTGTTGTCTGGTAGACTCTAAGTTGTACATATATCCTAAGTAACTGTTATTAGGAAAGCTGTAGCAGCAGATTACGGCATATTTGTGACACTTGTGTAGAATGCTAAAAGATGTTTTGTACCACAACACGAGACTGTTTTGGTACCTAATTGACGATATAACTCAACATGTTCTGTTAACATAACAAAACGGATACTGGGAAAGATAATGTCAAGGGTACGACGAGGAAGTGTCACATGCCCACTACTGATCACAATACACTCGGTATAAAAGAAGTGCTGCATACTTAGAGAGGTAGTTTGGATGAAGCCATCAGAAATGTCCAGTACAAATGGGCGAAAAACGCTTTCCGTAAGAGCTATGAGCAGTTTGGGTAAACTGTAAACCGTATTCATAGTTCTGGGTAGGTGCAGCACATACATTAATTCTAACTGAACCAGTATGTGTTGTGAACAGCTTGTGAAAACCATTTACATTGTGGTTTTTTCTCTACTTTTGCCATAATAATGGTAGCCTCTTATTACAAAGGCCAGTACCAAACACCATATTGAGCATGACCTTTAGCGACGACTCACAAATGCAGGTCATATGTAATACCCGAAGTCTCATGTATTTTTCAACTACTTCCTTTCATGAGTTTATAACCATTTCTCGTAACTACATCTACTTATGAATTTTGTCATTAATTAAATTTCATCGAAATATAATGTATGCTGCATGAATAAATAAGAAATAATTACATAGATCGTTGTAATAAATAAGCTGCCAGAGACAAAAAAATTATGTTCAACTAACGCAAAGAATATATTTCACGGAAAAATAACATCGTTGTCGCGAACGCACGCAGTCCTAGAACAGAGGGCAGAGATGAGTTGCGAAGCGTCTAGGGTGCGGTGGAGACATGTGTGACGGTCCGCAAATGCCAAATGGAGATTATTATCGAAATGGTGTTGCAATATGTATGTGGGCAGGCAAAATATCATTAAGTCAGGACGTGTATGGACACACAACATGATCGCAAGAAGATGTTGGAATTAATGAAGACTGCTGTACGCATAAATTTTATTCAAGCTGCTGACTAATCAAGAGGAGCCTACCGCCAATAATGAATTTCGTAATAAGCATTACATCAGAAGCAACGCATCACAAAGTAAGATATAGCCTGTATTTTTATAGCTCCATAACAGGCATGCCAGCGCAATAGTATCTTTTTGGGACATTCTTCAAAGCAAACTTTACAGACCCAGGTCGATCAAACTATCTGACAATAAGATCAAACTGGAAGTGATTCAAATTCAATTCATATTTTATTGACAAAAGTATGCTGGCTAACTGACAGTCAAAGAAAGTTTACGAGTTTATGTTGTGTTCTGTAAATGACTTTATTGCAAAAAAAAAATGGCTCTGAGCACTATGGGACTCAACTGCTTTGGTCGTAAGTCCCCTAGAACTTAGAACTACTTAAACCTAACTAACCTAAGGACAGCACACAACACCCAGCCATAACTAGGCAGAGAAAATCCCTGACCCCGCCGGGAATCGAACCCGGGAACCCGGGCATGGGAAGCGAGAACGCTACCGCACGACCACGAGATGCGTGCAAACTTCATTGCATATGTGTACGTAGCATTAGCATTAGCAAATAACAGTTGGCATAAATGACGGTTTCTATGGCATCATTTTCGGAGTAACCGGTAAAGAACTGTACTCTGTTTTGGCCACGATTTAACATATTTTAAAACAGACAGCATTATCACGAATTACGTAATACAGCATAGCTTCTATGGACCGTTGCTAGTCGTTGCAGAATTATAATTGACATTATTGCATGTTAGATTTCAGTGTTCATGTTACACGTGTCTTCGCATCTAAGCTCACGCGAGTTCACTTCATTTTTTTGCACCATTACCTTTCTTGTCCGGTACTTTCGCGATTAGCTATTTATCAAATTTAACTTTTGCCCCTTTTTGTTGCTGACGACCTTTCTACTCAGCAATCTAAATTCGTGCAGACGGCATTGGCATACCCAGTTACGGCTAACTAAAGCAAAACTTTATTTATTCCCATTCTTTTAATTTATATCGTTGTTGCACTCAGTAATCACTCCAGTGTTAACGATCAGGTAGTAACTCACTACGATCTGTCAGCAAACATTGATATTCGAATGAGGTGCCTTGTTTCCATTTACTATGGCACAGTAGGTACACCTGTCCCAAAAAATATTTTTCTAGTTCAGGGACAATATGAATAGTACATGCTGCTACCAAACAACAAAATAACGCCCTCTCATTTGATTACTCATTACTTTATTACATTCAGTGGATGATTCGAGATAGCAAACAACTTATGTAGACATGATGTGTTTCAAAGTAGTCAAGATGGACAAGTGCTCATGCCCATTAAGGTGTGCATTTCATAGTCCATGTGCAAAGGAATTTTTTCTTGTTTCCTTCCATACAAGCATCTCTCAAAATTGTGGCAGTGACCAATTCTTCTCCCAGTGTGTAAATAGATTTTCAAGCGAATTGCTGTCTTAGAAATCATGTAAAAAGAAGGTAGAAAAAAAATGTGTATCGTGAAAGAAAATTTATATATTCTGCCAATACTTACCAGCAACAAAGAACAGAGCAGCCTTCATTGCACTCGATAAGAAATACTACTGCTGCCGGTCGTAGATTTTCGTTTATATATGTTTAAACACCCAATGGCATCATCGAATGTTATCGTACCGTTCCTTTCTGATTTTCCGTTCCGGGAACTGTGGTGCAGCAACAAGCAGAAGATTGACTTTCCTTGTTTTTGGCAAGCTGCATTATCGTTCGCTCTGCCTTATTTATTACCAACGCTATTTCAACAACCGGGATAAAAAAGACGGGTTATCATACTGCACCGTTCACTTCCTTCTCATTCGAAGTAGCCGCGCGGGGTAGCCGCGCTGTCTGAGTCTCCTTGTCACGGTCCCTGCGGATCCCCCGGTCGGAGGTACGAGTTCTCCCTCGGGCATGGGTGTATGTGTTGTCCATAGCGTAAGTTAGTTTAAGTACCGTGTAGGCTTAGGGACAGATGACCTCAGTAGTTTGGTCCCATAAGACGTTACCACAAATTTCCTAGTTTCATTCGATGTCATTGGAAGAAGACGGATATCTGTCACTTCTCTATCAATTCGGTGTCATTGTAGTAAAACCGAGAAAACAAAAAGACGTGCTTCCACGTAAGTTAAGTGCCACAGAGCATCAACACAGCTGAGTTGATATGTCACACACGTCTTGTGGGCAGTCCCCGTTAAATGTGGATTGAGAAGAGAAAGCTCTAGTAAAAAAGTTAATTCCTAAATCAGCTCATAACGCTTTTTTTAAAATTAATACAAGACAGTTAACGCACAGGCTCTAAATGAAGATTCTTTTTCTATCAACGAAGCCTCTGATAATGCAGTAAGGCTCAAATCCTGAAGAAATGAAATGTATAGATGCCACCGATCGTTCATGCTATGTACTTTGCGATCCAAACAGCTTTCCATTTTGAAGATGAGAGCCCTGTGCCTAGAGGATAGGTACACCTACGAAATAAGTGCGGTGCGGTTATAAATATATGCACTGAAGAGAATGTTTCAGCGTGACAGAAGTGCAACACCTCCGCAAATTGTTGCAGATTTCAGTGTAGGGCCATGAACAAGAGTCAGTGTGAGAGTGATTCAACGAAACTTCATCGACTTGGGCTTTCAAAGCCAAAGACCCATTCGCGTACACTTATGACTAAACGGCTCAAAGCTTTGCGCTTCGCCTGGGACCGTCACCACCGACAGTGGAAGGCTTATGAGTGGAAATATGTTGCCTGGTCGGACGAGTCTCGTTTTACATTTTATGGAGTGGATGGACGTGTACGGGTACGGAGAAAATCTCATGAATCAGTGGAACCAGTATGACAGCAGCGGACGTTCAAATTGATGGAGGCTCTGTAATGGTGTGGGACGTGGGCAGTTGGAGTGATATGGGAGGCGTGATACGTCTAGAAACGACTCTGACGGGTACCACGTACGTAAGCATACTGTCAGATCACCTGCATCCATTCATGTCCATTGTGCATTCCGATGGACTTCGGCAATTCTTTGGCTCTCCACTGTAATATATATATGACTAGATGAAATCTGTGAGCGCTCTGTCAGAGGGGCATGTTAGATTCTTTTACACACTCATTTTGCCTGTAACGGGTATGAAACAGACGCTTTCTGGCGACACTAAGGGTCGCTTCAAAGTAGAGACGAGTACTACTTTTTTCGGCTGATTCCAAGTAAACAATCAAAAACGTAATTGCAAATATCAGCATAAAAGTCGGAGCAAATGCTCCTCACGACTCTTCGGAGATCAGTTGTATACACATTTTAAGTGGTGAATCGATAGAGCGTTCCCATATTTAATCAAGTGCGACATTCGTTTTAACGAAATGTGTTAACAGGTCAGTGAAACCCGAGTTCCGAGCTAAACGCCCTCTCACCCCAAACCACTGACATTTCGATTTCAGTGGTATGAATCGAGAGCTAATAGGAGGTCAGGAAGTATGTCTTTTATGTTTTCTGATGAAAGTTGGTTGTGCATCACTGACAATGATGGCCGCTGAGGGCCTGCAACCAATTTGTGTGAATGCTATACACCCTGGACCTATACTGGGAGTCATGGTCATGGGTGCGATTTCGTATGTTGGCGGGAGCACTCTCGCGGTTATCCCAAGCAGCCTGAATCAAAATTTGTATGCCGATCTGTTAATTCGCCCTGTTGTCTTGCTATTACTGAATAGCATCCCATGGGTGATTTCCAACAGAATAACGCTAGCCTACACAGCACTATTGCAATATAACATGCTCTGCAGAGTGTCGACATGTTGCCTTGGCCTGGTCCACCACCAGATCCGTCTCCAGTCGAGCACCATGAGACGACAACTCCGGATTCATTCACAGCCAGTGTTAACCGTCCCTGTACAAACGAACCAAGAGCATAATGCATACACGCTTGCGTATTCACATTCAACATTCTGGCTGTTACACCGGTTTCTAACGTATCAGCAATGGCTTATTTCGCGCTTACGTTAACCTGCGATCGTACGAAGACAGTCACTTGTGTACGTTGTCTAGTCAAATGTATTCCAGAATTTTCAATCCTCTACGTCAATAATTTCTAGTGTCGCGACTTTTTTCCTCAGTGTATATTAGATGCTACTCCAATAGTAGATCAGTACTTTGTATATAGTTTGGATAAGCACGGATTTTGTTGATTGCTTATATAGAGGTCTTTCTCATTTCATTCATCTATGGAGTGTAGGTGGATTATTGGTCGTATGTATCTCAGCCAGCAGGCATGACCTTCATTTTATGCTCAAAGTATCTACGCCGATATATAAAGGGATGACAGACATTCACAGATTATATTGTATCCGTGCATAGGAAGGACTAGGTTTTCACGGAAGATCTGGCGTGATTGACAGAACATTTGCCAGTGGAGACTCGTGGATGAGGTTTTTGGAATTCACTGACTATTTACACCACCTTTCATTTATGTAGTCTATGGATTAGACGTCGTCTGGTAGGACGACCTGATATGAATTCTGCTGGCTTGTGCGGTATTTTAGTACACATTGTACAAGATTTCTGTGAGCAATCAAAAGCATACACAACAATGGACCAATAATTAAAACTCCAGAAATGAGCCAACGAGACAGACCCGCTTCAAATTCGTACAGGTTCTACTATTGACATATTTATAGCACATCAGAGACTCATATTATAGCCCATTAAGTGTGTAGTCTAGAATTGCGTTTTGTGAACTGCATTCCCAAGAGGGCTCTCAACCCTTTTGTGAAAAAATTGTATGCAAACATCGCGACCTGAGCCCTTGCAGTACTACCGTTCCCTCTGGCAAGTTTCAGTTTGCTCGACAGCCGAGTGTTGTTGTAAGGTTGTTACTTTGATTTGCTATGACAGGGGTACAGATATTCAATAATAGCGGGTTAAAAGCTGTGAGCTGTCTGGGGAAGTAAACCTTGCGTTACTAAGCAACTGTTTCACCAGGTATCTAGTTTAGGTTTACCAAATTCCCAAACAGACTAACATTAATTATAATCTTTTAATAGTCATACAGCAACCGGTAATATATATATATATATATATATATATATATATATATATAAGAGAATTTAAATAAAAAGAAAGAAATCAGTTTATATTTGGAAATTTATTTTAAGATTGATCATTGAAATTTCAGCATATTAAACGTGAGTTATATCTGAGCTGGTGCCTTGTTTAGGACTGTGAAAATGTGAGTTTGTAACCTTACGGAAAACATCAAATATAGAGCCAAGATTGGGATTCTGCATACAACACTGCATTCATAAAACAACACACAAAGAACATTGAAACATATGCAACAGAAAATTAACCACTACCAGCAGATTCAAATTTTCACCCAAAGAAATTACTTTCGTAGCACAATCCTGTCCGTCATGTAATTACCACACACTGGTATACTAAATTCATATTAACTCTTTGTGAAATCTTCGCGAAAAGAATAGCTGAGGGGTACTTTGATGATTACACCACATGCTTCACGTGGTCAACTTAGTTTACACAAAGAGTGTAACTCCACAATAACTTTGATAATTATAATAAATTAGATCGAAAAGCAATTTACAAAAGAAAAACCTCGAACTGGTTACTAACGTCTTACTATTAACCTGATGGGTCAAACAGTTATATAAGCACGTGGTACTGGTCTCGCAAAGTACACCCCACGTGGGTTGAACATAAAGAAAAGTTGCTATATTGAAAAATATTGTCAAGACGAGACGTTATAATCACACAAGCATTCGCATTTAAGATTGATCTTAGTTAGAGTTACTGATCAACACGTGGTTCCACTTTACGCACAAAGTAGTGACAGAGCAACTACTGGAAAATAATCTGAACTTCACACGAGAATTACACTGCGCAGCAATTTAAGATAACATTAGATATTTTAGAGCTAAACCTGAAATAAAGGTGATTAAATTTTCAGTTAGGCTGAACTTAAGAAACCCATTGTCCTACGGACTTAGCAGACACGCGCTTAGCCGGAGATCTTACCACTTCAGACGCTCGCCACGGACGGACTGCTTGGTCCCTTCCTGAGGGGTGGCTCACAAATACAAACGGAAGTGGCCAGAGGGGCAGCTTCCTATACCAACATGACAACGGACGGACAGGACCATACTAAGAATAGAAACCTCTCTGCTTTAAGAAAGCGTAGCTACCTGTTCCGACGTTGGTCCTACTGTTCTCTAGCAGACAGGCATGTCTGCTACCCTCAAGCATGCAACTAGAAATACATTTGCTCATTCATCCTCTCACACAGAAGGAAAGGGGGATGACAGTATCTTATCATATACAGTATATAAAAGAAAGCGGATGTAGGTTCCGTATGAGACTGTGTGACATGAATTACATATAAACTCTGTTTTAAAGTGTAGTAGTGTGACAGATCGTTCTTGTTTATGCGTAAAAGTAACACGTTCCACTACTCAGTCTCCTCCCAGATAGTCAGAAACGCCACAGTAAATTTAGAAGAGGTATTTATGCCGTAAATGGCAACAGATTTAAGAAATTAAACATGAAAGGAATCCAACAGAGACCTTCCATTGTATGCCACACACTAAGCAGACAGCTATTTAACCGCATGGATAGCAAAGTAAATACAAACCTATACAAAAAGTCGATTTAAATATGTCGATGAGGTAGGTGAATGTTGAAGCGAAACATTCGTTGGTGAGCAACAGTGTGGAACTTGTCCATTTCAGTCGCATAACACACACCCAGGTACATTGGGCTCTGCCTATGTGTACTCCGTGTTTTCATATGTATTCTTGGAAACAATGTGGGTCTCGATTTCTCAATCAGCAACACTCCCAGCAGAATGTGAACACCTCAGTGAGTAGAAACATTCAACACAATCGTAAAGTTACACTATACAGTTCTCCTTACCAAGCTTCTCTTAGAGATGGCAACAGGACACGTCCTATAATTCATATAATATTAACAGCAATAACACGTGAAAATTATCTTTTCTTATACCGTTCTATAGAAGCAAAGATTTTGAAGGTCTTCTTATCGTTTATTACACCGTTCTATACAAACAAAGATTTTGAGGATCTTCCTAGTGTACTTAATTAAATTTGTTAACTGACCAAGAGCTGGTCTCTAGCTTAGCGGGAACAAATCAACTGGCAATGAACTTTGAAAGTATTCTGTTAATCGCTACTGGCATTAAAACGTATTTCAAAAAATGTTTTGTGACGTTTTACATCTTGAGGCAAACTTCATTTGACAGATAGAAACGTGTTTGTTTCCAAACTCCTCTAAAAAGTTTTAATTAGCGTACTGTTTCACAACACAAAGCTGTTAGAAATGCGGAACATCTAGTCTCTCTGTCCATGAACAACCAGGAATGCCTAAGAGAAGAAAATCCAAAAATTTAAAGTAAATTATTCTGTAGCGTAGAATATGCGTAACATAACAACTCGCCTCCAACACGTCATAAGCATCGACCTTCATTAGATCTGCAATGGCCACAAATGCTTCAAATCAAGCAAAGAGGGTTACCTTGCCACGAACACATATCTGTACAAATACAAACGTCAGGTTGCATCTGTTAAAAATCCGAGTAAAACTCTACACTAAGGCAGGGAACTGCGAGATTCGTGAGTCCACGGCTACAGCTCTACCAATCCCCTTCCTATCCCGCCAACTATTCCCCTCAACCCTCCCCAACACCATCGTCACAATACCTGATGATGGTCGAAGTAGAGAGGATATAAAATGTAGACTGGCAATGGCAAGGAAAGCGTTTTTTAAGAAGAGAAATTTGTTAACACCGAGTATAGATTTAAGTGTCAGGAAGTCGTTTCTGAAAGTATTTTATGGAGTGTAGCCATGTGTGGAAGTGAAACATTTCGATAAATAGTTTGCACAGTAAGAGAATAGAAGCTTTCGAAATGTGGTGCTACAGAAGAATGCTGAAGATTAGATGGGTACATCACATAACTAATGAGGAGGTATTGAACAGAATTGGGGAGAAGCGGAGTTTGCGGCACAAATTGACAAGAAGAAGGGACCGATTGGTAGGACATGTCCTGTGGCATCAAGGGATCACCAATTTAGCATTGGGGACAGCGTAGAGGGTAAAAATCGTAGAGGGAGACTAAGAGATGAATTCACTAAGCAGATTCAGTGGGATGTAGGTTGCAGTAAGTACTGGGAGATGAAGGAGCTTGCACAGGATAGAGTAGCATTGAGAGCTGCATCAAACCAGTTTCAGAGCTGAAGACCACAACAACAACGTTGGGTTAGACGTCGTCTGGTAGGACGACCTGATATGAACAAGTGCTCATGTCTATTAAGGCGTGCATTTCATAATCCATGTGCAAAGGAATTTTATTATTGTTTCCTTCCATATAACCATCTCTCAAATATGTGGCAATGACCAATTCTTTTCCCCATTTCCTCCACTTGGGAAATCCCGCAGACTTCCTGTACACCCCTTCACATACCCCTCTTGCCTCCAATCAGGATATTAGTGGGAAAAAACTCACTTTGTCCTGAGAGAGGGATGTAAGATAGCGTGTTTATTTGTTTGCTATATTTTGGGGGTGTTGGGTTGTCCTCCACAATCCTCAGCCCCTCAACCCCATCCTCACATATTCCAATCATTTGTGTATCCGGAACCTCAGATATGAATGCAACACCCCCTTCCACCACCACATGTGAATAGGCGGTAAAGTGGATGGAGTGGAAGGTACTGTCTTTACTTTTGGTGGGAAATGTGTTCAGTTAAGATGTTGGTGATGGACAGAGTGGATTTTAATACGTGTATTACCAGTAAGCATACAACTGAGGACTGCATTCTAAAGTCTTCTACGGAACGGATGGAAGGAACTGATAATGAATGAATATAGTGGGAATACCTTTCAAGAGGATATAGGACGATAGACTGAGAATGTATTTTGCAACTCATAAACAATACTGACTGTGCTAGAACTGCTCGTGTTTTTTAAAATGGCCGGTCAGTTCACAGTGTTTAAGACAGATTTGTCCTTCTCCACTACCACAGACTGAATGAAGCTCGGGTGCTCACCTTGGAGTATGGGCTCAACTGGGGACGCTTGAAACGGATTTTCTCTCAATTTCGTGTAAATATACGTTCACTTTGCTGTGGACTCTAATCCACAATACTAGTCGAAATTGGCGGAGAAGTCAGAATAATTATCTCCAAACGATCTAAAAATGTATATCGCCTAGGGAAGTTGTATACAGACCCATACATACGTGGTAAGATCGGACAGGACATCAAAAAGCCACTAAAGTGTAGGAGAGTAGCCTCCTACCGATCTACAATTGTATAGCTACTCCGAAACTTGTACACAGACACATGTTAAGAAGGGATAGAATAGCTGACTATCATTGAAGTGTAAGAACGCCAATACACACTACCACAACTCTTAAAAATAGTTCACTTCTCAAATTACTTGCAGAAATTGTAAGAAAAAAACCGTCACTTGTGAACAATATGTCATAGTGCAACATATGCGCTAATTGTTGAGTAAAATCGTTGCAATAACACAGCTACTATAATAACTGAGCGAAAAATATATCGCCAGGACAGAGACGGTTTAGCTGCACATGTGTTCACCCGGAAGTGTTCATACAATCCAACCACCTTAGAAAAAAATTTTATCTCCTTCCTTACCTCCCCTCTCCCATCAACTACTCCTCCGATAGCTAGATGTAATGGTTTTCAATCCTGTGCTACAATTTCCCTGTTGCTGAAGGTACACGAAGATGTTGCAGTGAGACTCTTTATGAATACGTAATGTGTGAATACCCAAGCACAATCCAACATTCTCATTTCGCACGTCAATCGACCGCAAAGCACCAAGTGCTAAATATATTCATGATGTTGCAAGGATTGACATTTGAGAACTGAAGCGCAGTACACACACCACACATACGAGCTTCTGTCGCTGCACAATCAGCATACTTGCTAGATCACTATTCAGCTATCCAGAGGTCTCTGTGAGCACAGCCGAGAGGATTTGACACCAAAATTGCACCCAACAGCCGACTAGCTGGATTCTCTCCTTGTACCCGTCTGTTGCACGACATTAAGCACAACTTCCGATCGCATAATACGTGAAGACGACTTTGGTCCTCTGGCCATGGCACACTGCATGACAAGCAGGTGTGTCATGCAGTTACACCCTGGGACAGACCCTCCAGGAGATGCTCTTTTCAAGGAACACTATGGAGAACTGATATTTGAAGATGACTACTAAATGATTCTACTTGTACCAACACATATTTCACGTAACGACCACAAAGACCAGCTACAAGATACTAACGCTCCCATAGAGGTCTATAGCAGTCTTTTTCTCTCTCGCTGTTTTTGCAAGTGGAATCGGAAAGGAAATGCCTAGTAGTGATACAAGCACATCACCTGCCAAGGCTTGCGAAGTATACCGACATAGATGTAAATTTAGCCTACTTATTAAGATGTCGGTCCCACCATTTATAGACAGACAAACCTCATGTTGCCCGTTATTTGTCAAGCAAGCAAAAGAACTTCTCCTGCTGATTGTCTCTCTATAAAAACCTTTGGGTTATAATATTCATAACAATACAGAAACATAGCACCTAAATTTCTTTGCTATCTAATGATTGTCTATACATATTCCCTGCACTTGTCCTACACTGCTTTATCACAGTTCTACGATTACTGTGCTAGAGATACGAAAGTATAAGGGTGTCAGAATCATTTATGACTGCGTAGTGTTCCGTGAGAGAAATGTCACATTTCTTCAATTTGTGCATAACTCCATAATACGAATCTATCAGTAACACAGAGCTTCCATTAAACTGTTGCACGAAAACTACAGTATCACACATCATACACTGATCAGCCAGAACATTATGACCACCTAGTTAATAGCCAACTTTATCATGGATAACAATTGTTACGTTTCATGGCATGAAAGCAGTAAGGCGTTTGTAGGTATATGGATAGAGTTGGCACAACTTCTGCCCATACAAGTCACCTAATTCCTGCAAATTCGGGTGATGGGGGCAATGAGCTCTGACGCCTTGTTCAGTCGCGTCCCAGACTTGTAAGATTGGTTTCAGACCTGGCACGTCGGTGGGCCGGCACTTCAACTTGATCTCGCCACAGCGTTCCTGAAACCACTCCATCACACTCCTAGCATTGTGACATGGCGTTTTATCTTGTTGAAGTGTGCCAATGCAGTTGTAAAACATGATCGTCATGAAGGACTGTACATGGTCAGCAACCAGTGTGGTTACTCCTAGGCCATCATGGTGCCTTGCACGAGCTCCACTGAAATCATGGATGCCCACGTGAATGTTTTCCAGCATAATGGAGCCGACACGGCTGGTCTCCAGCCCACAGTACAAATGTCAACGAGCTGGTACTCTCGAAGACGACTGATTCGTGTACTTCCATCAACATGATGAAGGTTATCGGGATTCATCAGACCAAGCAACCCTCTGCCACTGCACCAGCGTCAAGTGCCGATGGTCACTTGCCCATTTCAGTCGTAGACGCTGATGTAGTGGTGTTAACTCTGGAACATGCATGAGTTGTTGGCTGCAGAGGTCCACAGTTAGGAGCTTGTGTACAAGATCGCCAATCTAGGAGATCTCGTGTTTCTTTAACTTTAGCATGCTTTTTTCGTTGTTTCTGCAACACGGTTCTAATTCGTTTTATGTACCAAGCGTTATCAGCACCGTCCTTTGTTAAATTATTTGGCACGAATGTTTAAATTGCTCTCGAACTATTTCTTTGAATTCAAGACACGTCTGGTCTACTCTTACAATGTTAATTTGGAACAAGTGAAGATCGACTCTGAGGAAGGCATTGAAAAAAAGTGACATATTTGTCACGAGACACTATGCTGTCAATGAAAACTCTGTCACCATTACACTGTCATATTTCTGGCGTAGTAACCATAGAAACATAATAAAGGAGATTAGGCCTGTACAGTGGTGTCGCGACAGGCGTGAATGGAGGGACGAATGGAGACGTGTCGTCTTCAGCGATGAGAGTCGCTTCTGCCTTGGTGCCAATGATAGTCGTATGCGTGTTTGGCGCCATGCTGGTGAGCGCCACAATCAGGACTGCATACGACCGAGGCACACAGGGCCAACACCCGGCATCATGGTGTGGGGAGCGATCTCCTACACTGGCCGTACACCACTGGTGATCGTCGAGGGGACACTGAATAGTGCACGGTACATCCAAACCATCATCGAACCCATCGTTCTACCATTCCTAGACCGGCAAGGGAACTTGCTGTTCCAACAGGACAATGCACGTCCGCATGTATCCCGTGCCACCCAACGTGCTCTAGAAGGTGTAAGTCAACTACCCTGGCCAGCAAGATCTCCGGATCTGTCCCCCATTGAGCATGTTTGGGACTGGATGAAGCGTCGTCTCACGCGGTCTGCACGTCCAGCACGAACGCTGGTCCAACTGAGGCGCCAGGTGGAAATGGCATGGCAAGCCGTTCCACAGGACTACATCCAGCATCTCTACGATCGTCTCCATGGGAGAATAGCAGCCTGCATTGCTGCGAAAGGTGGATATACACTGTACTAGTGCCGACATTGTGCATGCTCTGTTGCCTGTGTCTATGTGCCTGTGGTTCTGTCAGTGTGATCATGTGATGTATCTGACCCCAGGAATGTGTCAATAAAGTTTCCCCTTCCTGGGACAATGAATTCACGGTGTTCTTATTTCAATTTCCAGGAGTGTATATCAAAGACAAGAAGAAACTTGAGCTCTATACCGCTTTCTTCGAGGTTTGTGAGTAAACTAATTACAGCCTCTGACATACGTCTCATGAACTGACTGCAGCGAGAAAACTGGAGGTTCACATGACGTTTTCATTGAGAGACGATCTGCAGCAGATGTTCTGTCTTTTGTATTCTTCATAAATAGGAGACAATATATTTCCATTGGTTTCTATTGATCTGACGAAGACTTAGGCAATACTTCCTTAATAGGTTTTACAAACACAGCAAGATGATTTTTTCATGGGTTGTGATAACCTCGAACTGTCGCTGCTTCAATAGACATTCTTCTAACAAAACGGCAACTCCCACCCTGTATGGAACACAGTTATGTGACACATTTATTTCACCACTTTGCATTCTTTCAGACAGCGCCAGACTAATATAGTCACCACGCCCTACTAACTGATGGCGGCATGTCATGAACCATTTCTTTGACAGCAGACAATACTAGCTTATATCACTAATTTGAGAAGTGGTATTGAAAAGCCATTCAGGCAACTCTTTATTTAAATTAGCTTTGATTTCATTTAACTTTGACCTGAGTGGTTCATCTGAAGTTCCTCTCTCAGATAACAGATCAGAAGAGGACCTTTGCCCAACAAGCTGTAATTCTTAATATAGTATTTCATTCATCTGACTGCCTATATGCAAAATCAACTTTTAAAAGTACTGTGAATAATTTTTCCCTCTGCATGTGAAACTGTTTCTTTAACTTATAACTTTCCCTCTGCTGTTCTAACTGTTTCTTTAACATAACGTCTTTTCCAGAAGTGAACTTATCGGCTTTTCCATTTACCTCCTGAACATATCCTTTTATATAACTTATTCCACCTATTAATTTTCGTATGGCCTTGGTATTGCCATGGTATTCAAAAATCGTTTTCACCATTGCCTTTGCAGTTAGACATATTGCCGTAAATGGGTACTGAGTATGGCTAGCCAATTTGTTCACTCTCAGCCTTTGAATCCAATTCACGCCCCTGACGAGACAATATTTTTGCCGGTCGCATCAACGAATTCACTACCTTCAGGGTATGATTCTACGTGTTTATGTTTTTCAGATTAAATTTTTATTTTTTTTTCTATTTTTACCATAATACGGAGATGGCTATAATTACATGGGCAAATTACATATATTAGTGTAATAACAGCACACCCCATCGATGTTAATTAAAAATGGGCACCTTTCACTAAGACTTTCAAACAATGTAATAGCACTGTACCATGTTGCATATTCGCTACACATAGTCAGCTAACTTGCACAACATAACTATGTAACAGTGGCAATTAATTCACAAATAACTCAAATAATGCAAGTCTGATTGAAAATGTGCTGTCAATGATTAATTATATAATTAATTATATGCATAAATTAAGTAAATAAGTAATGTTGTCCTTACCTCGAACGTTTTGACGTAAAGAAAAACACATAATTTCAAAAAATTATAACATCTTTTTCTTCGACTTCAGTCCGTTTCCGCCAATATTTTAGAGTTTTCGTTCAGTACAAGAAACAGAGAAAAACAAGTTTTAATAAGGTAATGGTAATAAAAATTCGTAAGACGGTCGACAGTGTAATATATCACCTCTCTTCCCCCCCCCCCCCCCTTGGTTTTGTTATTTTAAGATTGTTCATTAGACCTAAATGTTATTAAGAATAGCATACATCACACTGCGAAGAAGAAAAGAGAACATGCAATCATAAAATTTAGGAAGATGACGTTGATTCTTTCACTTTTTTCTTACTGTCTAATAGATCCTGTAAGATATTGCGAGTTTGATTTAATTTTCATGAACAATTAGCAGCAGACCAAGAAGTAGTCGTTGGAATGAAGATAGTTTGATGACAACATATCGTCTTGGTGTTAACTGACAAAGTAAACTGATAGTTTTTGTAATAATAACGAAACTTCGTTTACAAACATAGATTGAAGATTCAACTTACTATGTTGAGTTCAGAATACGATAGAGCGCTTACTGGGTCCGATCGTCATGTTACTAAACAGGCTGCTTCAGTCTGAACAGAATGCAGGACTATGCACTATACTGCAAAGTAAATAGGAAATAAATCAAGTAGAATTACTGTGTCACAGTATAACTCAAGTTATAGGAATGACACAACCCTCTGGCAGCAAGGAAGAAAGAAACCACTATAATCTATTACTTTAGCAAAACAAAATATCAGAATGTTTTTCTCAGGCAAAGTGTGTACAGAGATGACGTTTATCATCACCGATTTCACTGTTAGGTTAAATAATTTCCTGCAGATGCTAACAGAAAATAAAATCAAGGGACAAACCCTCACAAGAGCTTACTACCGAAATTAACTGACGACTTTGCAGGACATTCTCAAGACAAAACTTCGCAGGGTGGATTTACATAGGTATCTTCTTTTAGTTAATACAACTTCGCTCTCCTCTGGTAAAATCCTGATATGGTAAGCAGTGTCATGTTTCTCTTCGTTCGGATGAAGAAACCGTTTTGCTGCAGGCATTTCCAGAGACACGACGAGAGGATTTTCGAGGTGTTACCGTTTCATGAACAGCCAAAATGCAAACTTCTACATCCATACATCCTAGGGCACACTGTGTCGCAGATGTAGAAGACGAACACAAAGTTCGAAATCGCAGCATAACTTGTGCTCTTCTTGTAGCGAAGGATTGTCGCGCTGTCTTGGGAGCCTTGTCACGGTCCATGCGGCTCCACCCGTCGGAGGTTCGAGTCCTCCATCAGGCATGGGTGTGTGTGTTGCCCATAGCGTAAGTTAGTTTAAGTTAGTAGTGTGTGGGCTTAGGGACCGATGACCTCAGCAGTTTGGTCCCACAAGACCTTACTACAAATTGCCAATTTTCGACTTTGTAACTGATAACTGTACTATCGTAGTTGCTGTATCCTGCGTGGAAACCAATAAATATCAGGACAGTTCAATTGCTGTAATATAGGCTACATGCTATTTGTAAGAGTATATGTGGATGCTTTGTTACAGTAAAAAAATATTCCTGTCTTTGTGCCAATACAAACAGAAAGAAGTATGCTAGCAAATGAATGGACAACAGAAGTAGCGTTATATAGTAAGAAATGATATCAAGTGTCAGTTTACATTTCACACATTTTAGATACAGTACATATTCATTCCAAAGACGTATTGCAAGTTCTGTTAGCATCCTGTCACAAATCCCACTATAATATTCGATGTTGCACACAACGACACATGTATTTTCACCGTTCCCAACTGGTGGACTGCGTGTCTGAGTGAGACAGTGTTGTCTCCTGGATAGTTAGCCTTGCGGGTCTGTTTCGTAAAGTAGGTCAGTGACTTTGTGTTGTGTTAAGATGCCATATGGTTGTACAAACATCAAGTACAATTGATATCAGGGTCTCCTCAACATTCGGAAACGGTGTAAGGATCACGAGAGTCTATTTTAATGTTTTGAGCTGCAAGGCTATCTAGCCGTGAATTTCAAAACAGTTTGAGAACTTTACAACGAATTTTTCTTCCTCAAATGTTACGCTCGTGGCTTTGTGAATTCAGTGGTCTACAGTGCACGGTACAGAATCAGTCTTTTACCCATTGGAATATTTGTGCGTTTGTGTACATCACATGCCCATTCAATGAGCACAATTACGTTTTCGGTGCGACTGTAAGGTTATGTAATAAAATATTTTCAAATCATTGGAATTTCCTTGCTTTTATGTTCCAGTGTTAACCATTTTACACCTAGCTGTTCTTTGTTACTTGTAGCAATTCATTCCACTTTGATTCAGAAATGATGTTCATGTCGCTGAGTTCTTTCTACGATCCAAAAGACGCTAATTGTACTGTAAGCAATCATCTCTGTTCTTCTCAGCACACCAGGGCACAATATAAGTCAGTTGTTGTTAATGTAGGTGAGGCACCGCTTTATGTTTTCATATAAAGTCTTGTATTGTAAACTACGATAACAATCTGAATAAAACCTGCCTCGTGCACAAAGCTGAGCTATAGCCGCAGTTACATACATGTACTTCAAGTAAATTCAGGTGTTTACTGCAACTTGTCGGTTCTGTGCATATCAATTAATTCGTTACCGTGTCCATTATAAATGCGTTGCGCAAAGTGAGTCCCTCTCGTATCAGGTCATGTTTAATTGATGATTAATTGAGGCCACGCTAGCACATAAATTCGTGGGTCTAAGCTTTCTACAAGAGTTTTAGAAGACGAAACTTATACTGTTTAGCAAGTCATCGACTTATCTCTCATATGAGATAATCAAACAAGCCCTAGGCAATGAACGTTTTGCCCAGACTGTATTTTCCATAAATGAGAATGAAAATAACTCCAATACTTTGCTTCTGACCGACCGAGTGTTCAGAAGGTTTGCATTTTTCACTACTGGACAACGCTTTGGTACACTTTGTCGTCTCGTGATATTTGTTCTAAGTCAACTCTGCTCCACTGTGTGTTGGATGTCTTACAAACTGCCCACACTACATTGCAGAGAATAAAAACCAAAGGAAAAAAACTACCCTTCCTGGGAGTGAATGAGGCTTTCTTTTTAAAATATGTCTTCCGTCGTTTTTGATCACTAAGGCCTAGGGGTAGAGATTTTCGCTAGAAATCAAAGTATCTTTGGTTCTGGTTTCGAACCCAGTCAGCGAGTAAAATTTTGATGAAAATCATTAGCAGAGACGGCCACAGATTTCCAGTGTAAAAGTCAGCCTAGTTCTGCCAACAGCATTATAAAAAGTGGGCGGAGAAGAAAAGTGAGATCTGGGCAACCTCTTGAATTTTGGGTGGAAGCTGTCCCTAAAAGGCTGAAGAATCAGCGATGAACAACGGCATAAGAATGGAGAAGCCAATAGAAACCACTACGTTATGTACGTCCACAAACACGTCGCCTGTAATTCAAAGAGTGTCATGATAATCTCTCCATCGGCAAGATATTCTAGAGCAGTCGCTTATGAGTCGGAGCGTGGAATATCAGAAGTTTGAACGTTGTGAATAGGAAGCCTAATTCTAGTTACAGTGAGGATAAGTGAAGAGAATTGCAAACACGAGAACAGTGTCATTTCAGCGGCAGCAGAAAATGTTATCAAGGTAATAGGTTTCATCATGAACAGAAAGGACTATTCTCATCAGAATCAATAGTAATTCAGTGTCAACAAAAATATTTCAGGTATATAAGACGACATCGCAAGAAGAAGAAGGAGAGACAGTAAAAGTATATGAAGGCTTTGAACAGGTAATCCAGTATGTAAAGGGAAATTAAAATGTAATAGTCATGGAGGGCAGCACCGCTGTAGTAGGTAAGGAAAGACAAGAAAGAGTTAAAGGAGAATATGGGTGTGGTAGTAGGAACGTGTCAAGTGAAAGCCCGTCTGACTTCTGCAATCAATATCAGTTTTTAATAGCTAATACCCCGCTCAAGAATCACAAGTGGATTGACTCTAGTTGAATTACTCATTGAACTTTGAGAAGCTCGAGAAATCAGGTATTAGATTCGAAGTGTACACAGGAGCAGATATACATTCAGGCCGTAATTTAATAATGGTGGATAGCGCATTGTACTTTGAGCGTATTGGTCGCAGAAATCGAGGTTGAAACAAGTGGGCTACTGAAGTACCGGTAGTGAGGAATGGTGTGGGTTTGGAGTCAGTGAGCAATGTATACTTCTAAAATTGGCAAACGCGGAAGTAGCACCAACACAGATACAAACAAGGGAACTGTAAAGAGACCGTAGGTAAGACAAAAAAAACTTCTTCTGCTCAACGGAACAACAAAGTACATAAATGATCTGGGAATGGCCACACTGTAGCAAAATTACTGATTTAGCAATGAAAGAAATGGCAAGTATGGGGGAACTGCGGAGAAATGTCTGCAAGAAAAATGTGGAGAAATTGGAAAGGAAAACGTCGTCAGAAAGACAGCTGTCACATCCAAAAAAGTCATAACACCCCTTGTTGTAATTAAATACAATACCAGTAACAATAACATGAAATGGAAATTCTACACTTAAACACAGAGAGAAGAGCAGGTAGGTCGAAATACTACATTTATCCCTCGAGCAGGTGCGCCTGTGTATAAAGTGTGCCATGGACAAATAATATTGTTTTGTACGACCCATTGTTGTTTTATAATTGAGAGCCAATACTTTTTCCTTCATTATTGCTTCACGTAACACAGTGATAAACTATGTTGTCCTACAACCAAGTGAGGAGTATTAATATAAAATAACAGCGAGCCAGGCGCGAAAAAAATTACGGTCCGTGCAAGGAAATGTGCCAGGTACACAGCTAACATCACAATACCATAACGAGTCAAATTTCTATGAGATAGTAACTGATTAGGCGTTTGGCTGAGATCTGATGCAACAGCATTGTTTAATGCTCAGAGTGGTTTATTAATGTGGGGTAATACATGTACACAGCAACACAATTATAAAATGATAGTTCCTTTTAGTATCGTTAGGCTTAACAGCGATTTATCTCATATGTTTATTTTATCTTTGTTCAGTGAACTAAAATTAAAAAGTGTTTCTGTTCAAACTTGTTAACCTGAATAACATAAAACAGATATTCTACACATGTGTACAAAGTTAGCCAAGCACCCCTTTGTCTAATGAAATATAGCATGCCAGCACGACGGTTAAGGCCAGTAATTCGAGGCAGGATTGTCTGATGTCATAAAAGAAGAGAGGGTAGTCGAAATGGGAGACGAAAACAAAGTTACTTGCTAGACTAATGAACTAAAGAACGGAGATAAAAATTGAGGAACTGTTAGACGACAACCAGTTTGCGTGTAGGGAAGGTAATGGCACCATTAGAAACGATATAAGGAAAGGGTGCGTTCTTTCTCTCCTACTGTTCAGTCTATACATCAAAGATACAATGACAGAAATAGAAGCAAAGTTCAATAGGAGGATTGAAATTTAAGATGAAAGAAAATCAATGCCAATACTCACTAATTTCATTGCTATCATGAGTGAAAGAGCAGGAGATTCACAAGATCAGTTGAATGGAATGCACAGTCTACTGCGTGTAGAATATGGATTGAGAGTAAACTGACGAAAGACTAAAGTAATAAGGAGTGGTAGAAATGAGATTTGCGACAATCTTCATCTGGATAACAGCAGTTTAAGGAAGTGAATCATGGAAGTTGAGGGAACCGAAAAAGAATCATTTGAGACCAGGTGCTGTAGAAGCGTATAGAAAATTAGGTGGGCTGGTAAGATAACGAATGAGGATGTTCTACCCAGAATCAGCAATGAAAGGAACGTGTGAAGGACGCTGACATGATGGACGATACGAGGTCTGCTATTACATCAGGAAATAAATCCCACCGATCTAAATACAGAGGGTAAAACCTTTAGAGGAAGACAGAAATTGTAAAATACACAAAATCTAATTGAGAACTTTGTGTGCAAGTAGTACTCCTCAATAAAGATTTTGGCATGGGCTATAGAAGGTGTGCATCAAACCGGTTCTAAGGCTGATAACCACAAAAATATGTGTTTCGTTAACCGCTGTACAATACATGAAAAGTGTGAAGTTAAGTGTTATTGTGTCTGTGGTTTCCTATTACAAGCTAGGGAGAAATGAGAATATTCCCTTATAGGCATCGCATGTTTTATTTTGCCGTTATGGATCCTACACAGCTTATATGATGGGGGCCAGACGTACTTCATTGTCTACGTTAGATATTAGAACAAAAAATTATAAATCAGTTACGTGGAGTAGTTAGAAACCATATTATGACATTGGCCTGCTACTGCCAAGTGCACCATGTTGTGCTTAAGACAATTTTATGGAGCAGGATCAGGACATCGCTATGAGTTAACCAACAGCAGTTTATGAGTATACCACTGAGATCCTCAAGCGTCCTGGGTATCTGCATATCCTCGGTATAGACTGCCAGGAAATCAAAGACATCCGTTCGTATTTTATACGACAGGCTTCACATGCGCATTCCATTTCATATATAGAAATTATGGTACAAAAACAAGACTAAGATGCCTGAGCCTAGACTTTATAATATGATAGGGCATATTTTTTACCATTACGTTTCCCTTCAGGTATTTATAATTAAGCCGAGATGCCACCAATTGCACAATGTCAGTTGTTGTTTATATCGATCTGAAGTTAGTTGGTGTTTATATCGATCTGAAGTTGTTTATACTATTGGTCGGCACAGACAACTGAACACTCAACAGACGCTATGAGAGGGTTCTCCACATTGTCTAAAACATGGTTTATTAATTTTGCATTCAGACCTCAGTCTTTCAAGTGTTTTGATGTTTTCCATAGCTTCATCGCCTCTGACGCTTGTCGCTCGAATCTACCAGACTTTATTAACATTCTACATCATTATTCTTCATATATACACGTTTACTCCTCAACATAGTCACCCTAAAGACGAACACAGTTCTCGCAACGAGAAACCAGTATGCTAATACTATCACTGTAGAATGTCTGACATTGTCGACGTTAGTACTACCTTGCCTGCACCACTTCATTGCTATCAAAGTGAAGTCCTCAAAGGTGTTGCTTCGGCTATGGAAGCAGATGATAGCAGACTGGGACAAAGTCGGAATTGAATGTATGATGATGGATGACGATGAACCCGAGGCGTCTGCTTGTTGCAGACGCCGCTACGTTCGTTTCTGGTCTGGCTCTGTCACGCTGAAGGGGAGGGTGCTCTGCGTGTGGACGAACACTTCGAATTCGTGATTTTAGTTTTCTGAGTTTTTTCTCAGGCACCGACGAGGTTAAGTCAGACAACGCCATGTTACACTTCACAATTCGATGTCTTTTACCGGCAGTTTGAGTGATCGATCCGGAAAAGTCGACTAAATGCGTGATATGTATTTCTTCAGCCGATGTAGACAATAGAATAAAGAATTGTGAAGAATTTCTTTTCAGCAAGCCCTCGTAGCAGAAAATTATTCTGCATCTAGGGAACGGTTACCATTCTGAAATGTTCCGCACTACTCGCGATGAATTTCGTAAATTCATTTTTTTTATCATTTACATCGCCATATTCAATAAAGTCTTAGCATTTTGTCTACTTTGCATGGGTTTCTTGTCTGCTTGATGTACCGACTATATCACAACCGCCAATAGTCTGCGCTATATTTTTTTTCGGTTTTTATCTCCAATAACATTACTGCCCACGTGGTTCAGAACTACCTGAGCATGCGTTTAAGCAGTCTATATCTCCTGATATTCATGGGCTATCAGATGTGTGTTTCTATATTCTAAGCCTGTAATTAAGGTCTACTTCATTTTTGTCAGCTTTCAGTTAAGTGTCATTGAAATTACTTACAATTTGTTCATATACAGTTACAGTTGTCATAAAATGCCTTCCAAGAGACAGCCAACTGAAGATTGTGATGCAGCTGTGATTGTTTCCCTATTTGTCCAATGGCATTTATTTATATAACAGCTGAAGAGTTCACATAAATCCCTTATAAATACAACAGCATTAAGTTTTCGTTAATTTCATGAACAGTCATTTAAGTATAGTACTTAAATATATGTGAAATCTAAAGAGAGAAATGTAAACTGGACCGCGGTCCCTGCCAAGGATGGGGGATGTGGACAACAGCAGGGGAGGGTCCTGGTGAAGATACAACGACTGTTTGTTAGATTTTTACTAATTCATAGAGCGCAGACATTCTTATATATATACCCTCCATTTTCTGGCACGATGCAGCGTCCCCTACAAATATTACGGCATCGCAACTGCAGGCGTATACGTCTTTAGTTTGCGAGGCGACTTCAGATGGCAGGATGTGGCCGCGTTGCTACCACGGGTGGCAACCAGGGGTTCTGTAACGCTGCAGATGGCGTCGTTCCAGTGGCACAGCGATGGCGTTGCCCAGAGTGCAGGTCTGGCCATCGGTGAGGAGCAGGAGCAGTCGGATGGCCGGCCAGAGAAGACACCATTTTTTCTGGCTTTTAACTATTTCATGTGTTATCCAGGAAAGGCAAGGACAAACCACTGTGTCAGTCATAAGTCTCCACAGTGTCCATCGGTGTCATCGTTCCAATTAAAGTGTTAAGGCAGGAACAGGGTATTTGGATGGTCCATGGTTAGCATGAATGGATGTTGTGTATTTTGTATAATTAATACGCAGTTATACTTTGCCACTATTTATGTAAAGCTACAGATTAGGAAATGTGTTCTAAAATTCATATATAACAGTTGAGGACATGAAAGAACAGTTTTATTGTGTCAGAATAAAACTATTAAAAGTCCAACAGAAAGATACAACAGGCTAAACCATGTTTAAAAAATAATTCTTCCACTCAGTTTGTAGCCTGGTTGTAAAGCTGATTTATTGCATATCTTGAAGCAATCAGAAAGTATCACAAAACAAGATATGTTGATTCCACCAGTTTCTCTTGCTAGTGAAAGAGGTAAGTTCTACACTCTTGGAATTTACTTCTTTCTGTGAAAATTGTTGATGTCTTCAGTCAACAGCTCAGCCATCTCGTCTTCACTCAATCCTAGATGAGTCAGCGCCTCCAGGATGAGCCGACACACTTGCAATACTCCTAGTTCTTGGGACAGTCGGACAGGACTGGTTTACACAGACTCTTTGGTTTCACCACGTAAACTACAATAAATAGAAGAAATATATTTTAATAGAGTTAGAAACTATGAATAGAAATGTATACCATTATACATTTACTACTGATAACACAATGATAAGTCATCAACTATTTACATGGCATGAATTTCATTTTTCGCTCTCTCATGGTGCCATAACAGTGAGATTGTGGAAGACCTCTAGGTACCAAACAGGCAACACAGTACTGTCAAAATAAACCCCACAGCACGAATATCTATTGCCTATTAAAATATCTCTTCGCTAAATGTTGAGACCAAAGCCCATGGAGAACTTCATGTAGCTTTATATAATATAATTCGGATAGTAGAACTCAGATTCTACATCGTAGAAACATAAAAAATGCATCACATTTAAGAGGCTAACAAATAACTGGAAAAAAGGATTAAATATGTGCTGGAAATTGCTCTGAATAGTTTTGGTGAAGAATGTTAATGAGTTGCATTTTCGTAAAGTGGCGTATCTTTCATTGTTCACGGAGAGGTAACATTTTACCGTTAAAGTGTAACGTAAGGTTAACATATTCCCTTCATGGTTTGATTTAACTCATATTCTCACATTCACTTTGGAACCCTTCAAAAATTTTATAGTCAACAGTTTGTGGTTATCTTGTCAACAATGGATACAAAATCGTGCTATGGAAAGTAACTTACCCTTCGGTAGTAGGTTGTAGCAAGAATACAGCTTCAGTGAATTGGCATACAAGTAGAACTTGTTGTCTGCCTGGACACAAATGGTATCGTCGTCTTCTTCCGCGTACGACGCCGCCACCAATGTTCTCACAGACGGGATGGTGGCGGACGGCTGTTCATCACCCTGGATGGCGGCAGTGGTCGACTCTTCTGGTCGTCCGTATACCGCCGCAACTGCGACCAATGCTATAGAAAACAATGAACATTATTACAGATTGCAGCTTTGTCTACTGGCTGTTGGTGCAACTTTACCCTCTAGCGCTCTGATACTATTGTCAGGTAATCTCATTGCCATGTGCTAGCTTGAATATACGGAGATAAAGTGCAACTCAAATGACTAGTGCCACAATTCTGCCACTTGCAAATCTATCTCCTCTGGATGGTAATGGTACTCTGCTGTCTGGTAGACTCTAAGTTGTACATATATCCTAAGTAACTGTTATTAGGAAAGCTGTAGCAGCAGATTACGGCATATTTGTGACACTTGTGTAGAATGCTAAAAGATGTTTTGTACCACAACACGAGACTGTTTTGGTACCTAATTGCTGATATAACTCAACATGTTGCTCTTAACAGAACAAAACGGATACTGGGAAAGATAATGTCAAGGGTACGACGAGGAAGTGTCACATGCCCACTACTGATCACAATACACTCGGTATAAAAGAAGTGCTGCATACTTAGAGAGGTAGTTTGGATCAAGCCATTAGAAATGTCCAGTACAAATGGGCTCAAAACGCTTTCCGTAAGAGCTATGAGCAGTTTGGGAAACTGTAAACCGTATTGATAGTTCTGGGTAGGTGCAGCACATACATTAATTCTAACTGAACCAGTATGTGTTGTGAACAGCTTGTGAAAACCATTTACATTGTGGTTTTTTCTCTACTTTTGCCATAATAATGGTAGCCTCTTATTACAAAGGCCAGTACCAAACACCATATTGAGCATGACCTTTAGCGACGACTCACAAATGCAGGTCATATGTAATACCCGAAGTCTCATGTATTTTTCAGCTACTTCCTTTCATGAGTTTATAACCATTTCTCGTAACTACATCTACTTATGAATTTTGTCATTAATTAAATTTCATCGAAATATAATGTATGCTGCATGAATAAATAAGAAATAATTACATAGATCGTTGTAATAAATAAGCTGCCAGAGACAGAAAAATTATGTTCAACTAACGCAAAGAATATATTTCACGGAAAAATAACATCGTTGTCGCGAACGCACGCAGTCCTAGAACAGAGGGCAGAGATGAGTTGCGAAGCGTCTATGGTGCGGTGGAGACATGTGTGACGGTCCGCAAATGCCAAATGGAGATTGTTATCGAAATGGTGTTACAATATGTATGTGGGCAGGCAAAATATAATTAAGTCAGGACGTGTATGGACACACAACATGATCGCAAGAAGATGTTGGAATTAATGAAGACTGCTGTACGCATAAATTTTATTCAAGCTGCTGACTAATCAAGAGGAGCCTACCGCCAATAATGAATTTCGTAATAAGCATTACATCAGAAGCAACGCATCGCAAAGTAAGATATAGCCAGTATTTTTATAGCTCCATAACAGGCATGACAGCGCAATAGTAACTTTTTGGGACATTCTTCAAAGCAAACTTTACAGACCCAGGTCGATCAAACTATCTGACAATAAGATCAAACTGGAAGTGATTCAAATTCAATTCATAATTTATTGACAAATGTATGCTGGCTAACTGACAGTCAAAGAAAGTTTACGAGTTTATGTTGTGTTCTGTAAATGACTTTATTGCATATGTGTACGTAGCATTAGCATTAGCAAATAACAGTTGGCATAAATGACGGTTTCTATGGCATCATTTTCGGAGTAACCGGTAAAGAACTGTACTCTGTTTTGGCCACGATTTAACATATTTTAAAACAGACAGCATTATCACGAATTACGTAATACAGCATAGCTTCTATGGACCGTTGCTAGTCGTTGCAGAATTATAATTAACATTATTGCATGTTAGATTTCAGTGTTCATGTTACACGTGTCTTCGCATCTAAGCTCACGCGAGTTCACTTCATTTTTTTGCACCATTACCTTTCTTGTCCGGTACTTTCGTGATTAGCTATTTATCAAATTTAACTTTTGCCCCTTTTTGTTGCTGACTTCCTTTCTACTCAGCAATCTAAATTCGTGCAGACGACATTGGCATACCCAGTTACGGCTAACTAAAGCAAAACTTTATTTATTCCCATTCTTTTAATTTATATCGTTGTTGCACTCAGTAATCACTCCAGTGTTAACGATCAGGTAGTAACTCACTACGATCTATCAGCAAACATTGATATTCGAATTAGGTGCCTTGTTTCCATTTACTATGGCACAGTAGGTACACCTGTCACAAAAAATATTTTTCTAGTTCAGGGACAATATGAATAGTACATGCTGCTACAAAACAACAAAATAACGACATCTCATTTGATTACTCATTACTTTATTACATTCTGTGGATGATTCGAGATAGCAAACAACTTATGTAGACATGATGTGTTTCAAAGTAGTCAAGATGGACAGGTGCTCATGCCCATTAAGGTGTGCACTTCATAGTCCATGTGCAAAGGAATTTTTTCTTGTTTCCTTCCATACAAGCATCTCTCAAAATTGTGGCAGTGACCAATTCTTCTCCGAGTGTGTAAATAGATTTTCAAGCGAATTGCTGTCTCAGAAATCATGTAAAAAGAAGGTAGAAAAAAAATGTGTATCGTGAAAGAAAATTTATATATTCTGCCAATACTTACCAGCAACAAAGAACAGAGCAGCCTTCATTGCACTCGATAAGAAATACTACTGCTGCCGGTCGTAGATTTTCGTTTATATATGTTTAATCACCCAATGGCATCATCGAATGTTATCGTACCGTTCCTTTCTGATTTTCCGTTCCGGGAACTGTGGTGCAGCAACAAGCAGCAGATTGACTTTCCTTGTTTTTGGCAAGCTGCATTATCGTTCGCTCTGCCTTATTTATTACCAACGCTATTTCAACAATCGGGATAAAAAAGACGGGTTATCATACAGCACCGTTCACTTCCTTCTCATTCGACGTAGCCGCGCGGGGTAGCCGCGCTGTCTGAGTCCCTTGGCACGGTACCTGCAGATCCCCCCGTCGGAGGTACGAGTTCTCCCTCGGGCATGGGTGTATGTGTTGTCCATAGCGTAAGTTAGTTTAAGTACCGTGTAGGCTTAGGGACAGATGACCTCAGTAGTTTGGTCCCATAAGACGTTACCACAAATTTCCTAGTTTCATTCGATGTCATTGGAAGAAGACTGGTATCTGTCACTTCTCTCTCAATTCGGTGTCATTGTAGTAAAACCGAGAAAACAAAAAGACGTGTTTCCACGTAAGTTAAGTGCCACAGAGCATCAACACAGCTGAGTTGATATGTCACACACGTCTTGTGGGCAGTCCCCGTTAAATGTGGATTGAGAAGAGAAAGCTCTAGTAAAAAAGTTAATTCCTAAATCAGCTCATGACGCTTTTTTTAAAATTAATACAAGACAGTTTACCCACAGGCTCTAAATGAAGATTCTTTTTCTATCAACGAAGCCTCTGATAATGCAGTAAGGCTCAAATCCTGAAAAAATGAAATGTATAGATGCCACCGATCGTTCATGCTATGTACTTTGCGATCCAAACAGCTTTCCATTTTGAAGATGAGAGCCCTGTGCCTAGAGTACACCGACGAAATAAGTGCGGTGCGGTTATAAATATATGCACTGAAATGCCAAAGAAACTGACGTAGGCATGCGTGTTAAAACACAGAGATATCTTAGGAGGGAGAATGCGGCGTTGCGGACAGCAACGCCTGTATAAGACAACAAGTGTCTAATGCAGTTGTTAGATCGGTTACTACTGTTGAAATGGCAGGTTATAAAGATTTAAATGAATTTTAAAGCGGTGTTATATAGCCGGCGCTTATGCGGTGGGCCACTGCATCTCCGAGGTAGCGATGAAGAGAGGATTATCCCGTGCGACCATTTCACGATCGTACAGTGAATTTCAGGAATCCGATAAAACGTCAAATCACCAACATCGCGACGGTTGGGGAACTGGGACAACAATGACTGAAGAGAATGTTTCAGCGTGACAGAAGTGCAACACCTCCGCAAATTGCTGCAGATTTCAGTGCTGGGCCATGAACAAGGGTCAGTGTGAGAGTGATTCAACGAAACTTCATCGACTTGGGCTTTCGGAGCCAAAGACCCATTCGCGTACACTTATGACTAAACGGCTCAAAGCTTTGTGCTTCGCCTGGGACCGTCACCACCTACAGTGGAAGGCTTATGAGTGGAAATATGTTGCCTGGTCGGACGAGTCTCGTTTTACATTTTATGGAGTGGATGGACGTGTACGGGTACGGAGAAAATCTCATGAATCAATGGAACCAGTATGACAGCAGCGGACGTTCAAATTGATGGAGGCTCTGTAATGGTGTGGGACGTGGGCAGTTGGAGTGATATGGGAGGCGTGATACGTCTAGAAACGACTCTGACGGGTACCATGTACGTAAGCATGCTGTCAGATCACCTGCATCCATTCATGTCCATTGTGCATTCCGATGGACTTCGGCAATTCTTTGGCTCTCCACTGTAATATATATATGACTAGATGAAATCTGTGAGCGCTCTGTCAGAGGGGCATGTTAGATTCTTTTACACACTCATTTTGCCTGTAACGGGTATGAAACAGACGCTTTCTGGCGACACTAAGGGTCGCTTCAAAGTAGAGACGAGTACTACTTTTTTCGGCTGATTCCAAGTCACCAATCAAAAACTTAAATGCAAATATCAGCATAAAAGTCTGAGCAAATGCTCCTCACGACTCTTCGGAGATCAGTTGTATACACATTTTAAGTGGTGAATCGATAGAGCCTTCCCATATTTAAACAAGTGCGACATTCGTTTTAACGAAATGTGTTAACAGGTCAGTGAAACCCGAGCTCCGAGCTAAACGCCCTCTCACCCCAAACCACTGACATTTCGATTTCAGTGGTATGAATCGAGAGCTAAGAGGAGGTCAGGAAGTATGTCTTTTATGTTTACTGATGAAAGTTGGTTGTGCATCACTGACAATGATGGCCGCTGAGGGCCTGCAACCAATTTGTGTGAATGCTATACACCCTGGACCTATACTGGGAGTCATGGTCATGGGTGCGATTTCGTATGTTGGCAGGAGCACTCTCGCGGTTATCCCAAGCAGCCTGAATCAAAATTTGTATGCCGATCTGTTGATTCGCCCTGTTGTCTTGCTATTACTGAATAGCATCCCATGGGTGATTTCCAACAGAATAACGCTAGCCTACACAGCACTATTGCAATATAACATGCTCTACAGAGTGTCGACATGTTGCCTTGGCCTGGTCCACCACCAGATCCGTCTCCAGTCGAGCACCATGAGACGACAACTCCGGATTCATTCACAGCCAGTATTAACCGTCCCTGTACAAACGAACCAAGAGCATAATGCATACACGCTTGCGTATTCACATTCAACACTCTGGCTGTTACACCGGTTTTCTAACGTATCAGCAATGGCTTATTTCGCGCTTACGTTAACCTGCGATCGTACGAAGACAGTCACTTGCGTACGTTGTCTAGTCAAATGTATTCCAGAATTGTCAATCCTCTCTGGTGTCGCGACTTTTTTCCCCAGTGTATATTAGATGCTACTCCAATAGTAGATCAGTACTTTGTATATAGTTTGGATAAGCACGGATTTTGTTGGTTGCTTATATAGAGGTCTTTCTCATATCATTCATCTATGGAGTGTTGGTGGATTATTGGTCGTATGTATCTCAGCCAGCAGGCATGACCTTCATTTTATGCTCAAAGTATCTACGCCGATATATAAAGGGATGACAGACATTCACAGATTATATTGTATCCGTGCATAGGAATGACTAGGTTTCCACGGAAGTTCCGGCGTCATTGACAGAACATTTGCCAGTGGAGACTCGTGGATGAGGTTTTTGGAATTCACTGACTATTTACACCACCTTTCATTTATGTAGTCTATGGATTAGACGTCGTCTGGTAGGACGACCTGATATGAATTCTGCTGGCTTGTGCGGTATTTTAGTACACATTGTACAAGATTTCTGTGAGCAATCAAAAGCATACACAACAACGGACCAATAATTAAAACTACAGAAATCGGCCAACGAGACAGACCCGCTTCAAATTCGTACAGGTCCTACTATTGGCATATTTATAGCACATCAGAAACTCATTTTATAGCCCATTAAGTGTGTAGTCTAGAATTGCGTTTTATGAACTGCAATCCCAAGAGGGATCACAACCCTTTCGTGAAAAAATGATATGCAAACATCGCGACGTGAGCCCTTGCAGTACTACCGTTACCTCTGGCAAGCTTCCGTTTGCTCGACAGCCGAGTGTTGTTGTAAGGTTGTTACTTTGATTTGCTATGACAGGGGTACAGATATTCAACAATAGCGGGTTAAAAGCTGTGAGCTGTCTGGGGAAGTTAATCTTGCATTAGTAAGCAACTGTTTCACCAGGTAATCTTTTAATAGTCATACAACAACCGGTAATATATATATATATATATATATATATATATATATATATATATATATATATATATATATATATAAAAGAGAATTTAAATAAAAAGAAAGAAATCAGTTTATATTTTGAAATTTATTTTAAGATTGATCATTGAAATTTCAGCATATTAAACGTGAGTTTATAACTGAGCTGGTGCCTTGTTTAGGACTGTGAAAATGTGAGTTTGTAATCTTATGGAACACATCAAATATAGAGCCAAGATTGGGAGTCTGCATACAACACTGCATTCATAAAACAACACACAAAGAACATTGAAACATATGCAACAGAAAATTAGCCACTACCAACTGATTCAAATTTTCACCCAAAGAAATTACGTTTGTAGCACAATCCTGTCCGTCATGTAATTACCACACACTGGTATACTAAATTCATATTAACTCTTTGTGAAATCTTCGCAAAAAGAATAGCTGAGGGGTACTTTGATGATTACACCACATGCTTCACGTGGTCAACTTGGTTTACACAAAGAGTGTAACTCCACAATAATTTTGATAATTAAAATAAATTAGATCCAAAAGCAATTTACAAAAGAAAAACCTCGAACTGGTTACTAACGTCTTACTATTAACCTGATGGGTCAAACAGTTATATAAGCACGTGGTACTGGTCTCGCAAAGTACACCCCACGTGGGTTGAACATAAAGAAAAGTTGCTATATTGAAAAATATTGTCAAGACGAGACGTTATAATCACACAAGCATTCGCATTTAAGATTGATCTTAGTTAGAGTTACTGATCAACACGTGGTTCCACTTTACGCACAAAGTAGTGACAAAGCAACTACCGGAAAATAATCTGAACTTCACACGAGAATTACACTGCGCAGCAATTTAAGATAACATTAGATATTTTAGAGCTAAACCTGAAATAAAGGTGATTAAATTTTCAGTTAGGCTGAACTTAAGAAATCCATTGTCCTACGGACTTAGCAGACACGCGCTTAGCCGGAGATCTTACCACTTCAGACGCTCGCCACGGACGGACTGCTTGGTCCCTTCCTGAGGGGTGGCTCACAAATACAAACGGAAGTGGCCAGAGGGGCAGCTTCCTGTACCAACATGACAACGGACGGACAGGACCATACTAAGAATAGAAACCTCTCTGCTTTATGAAAGCGTAGCTACCTGTTCCGACGTTGGTCCTACTGTTCTCTAGCAGACAGGCTTGTCTGCTACCCTCAAGCATGCAACTAGAAATACATTTGCTCATTCATCCTCTCACACAGAAGGAAAGGGGGATGACAGTATCTTATCACATACAGTGTATAAAAGAAAGCGGATGTAGGTTCCGTATGAGACTGTGTGACATGAATTACATATAAACTCTGTTTTAAAGTGTAGTAGTGTGACAGATCGTTCTTGTTTATGCGTAAAAGTAACACGTTCCACTACTCAGTCTCCTCCCAGATAGTCAGAAACGCCACAGTAAATTTAGAAGAGGTATTTATGCCGTAAATGGCAACAGATTTAAGAAATTAAACATGAAAGGAATCCAACAGAGACCTTTCATTGTATGCCACACACTAAGCAGACTGCTATTTAACCGCATGGATAGCAAAGTAAATACAAACCTATACAAAAAGTCGATTTAAATATGTCGATGAGGTAGGCGAACGTTGAAGCGAAACATTCGTTGGTGAGCAACAGTGCGGAACTTGTCCATTTCAGTTGCATAACACACACCCAGGTGCATTGGGCTCTGCCTATGTGTACTCCGTGTTTTCATATGTATTCTTGGAAACAATGTGGGTCTCTATTTCTCAATCAGCAACACTCCCAGCAGAATGTGAACACCTCAGTGAGTAGAAACATAAAACACAATCGTAAAGTTACACTATACAGTTGTCCTTACCAAGCTTCTCTTAGAGATGGCAACAGGACACGTCCTATAATTCATATAATGTTAACAGCAATAACACGTGAAAATTATCTTTTCTTACACCGTTCTATAGAAGCAAAGATTTTGAAGGTCTTCTTATCGTTTATTACACCGTTCTATACAAACAAAGATTTTGAGGATCTTCCTAGTGTACTTAATTAAATTTGTTAACTGACCAAGAGCTGGTCTCTAGCTTAGCGGGAACAAATCAACTGGCAATGAACTTTGAAAGTATTCTGTTAATCACTACTGGCATTAAAACGTATTTCAAAAAAATGTTTTGTGACGTTTTACATCTTCAGGCAAACTTCATTTCACAGATAGAAACGTGTTTGTTTCCAAACTCCTCTAGAAAGTTTTAATTAGCGTACTGTTTCACAACACAAAGCTGTTAGAAATGCGGAACATCTAGTCTCTCTGTCCATGAACAACCAGGAATGCCTAAGAGAAGAAAATCCAAAACTTTAAAGTAAATTATTCTGTAGCGTAGAATATGCGTAACATAACAACTCGCCTCCAACACGTCATAAGCATCGACCTTCATTAGATCTGCAATGGCCACAAATGCTTCAAATCAAGCAAAGAGGGTTACCTTGCCACGAACACATATCTGGACAAATACATACTTCAGGTTGCATCTGTTAAAAATCCGGGTAAGACTCTACACTAAGGCAGGGAACTGCGAGATTCGTGAGTCCACGGCTACAGCTCTACCCATCCCCTTCCTATCCCGCCAACTATTCCCCTCAACCCTCCCCAACACCATCGTCACAATACCTGATGATGGTCGAAGTAGAGAGGATATAAAATGTAGACTGGAAATGGCAAGGAAAGCGTTTTTTAAGAAGAGAAATTTGTTAACACCGAGTATAGATTTAAGTGTCAGGAAGTCGTTTCTGAAAGTATTTTATGGAGTGTAGCCATGTATGGAAGTGAAACATTTCGATAAATAGTTTGCACAGTAAGAGAATAGAAGCTTTCGGAATGTGGTGCTACAGAAGAATGCTGAAGATTAGATAGGTACATCACATAACTAATGAGGAGGTATTGAACAGAATTGGGGAGAAGAGGAGTTTGTGGCACAAATTGACAAGAAGAAGGGACCGATTGGTAGGACATGTCCTGTGGCATCAAGGGATCACCAATTTAGCATTGGGGACAGCGTAGAGGGTAAAAATCGTAGAGGGAGACTAAGAGATGAATACACTAAGCAGATTCAGAAGGATGTAGGTTGCAGTAAGTACTGGGAGATGAAGGAGCTTGCACAGGATAGAGTAGCATTGAGAGCTGCATCAAACCAGTTTCAGAGCTGAAGACCACAACAACAACGTTGGGTTAGACGTCGTCTGGTAGGACGACCTGATATGAACAAGTGCTCATGCCTATTAAGGCGTGCATTTCATAATCCATGTCCAAAGGACTTTTATTATTGTTTCCTTCCACATAACCATCTCTCAAATATGTGGCAATGACCAATTCTTTTCCCCATTTCCTCCACTTTGGAAATCCCGCAGACTTCCTGTACACCCCTTCTCATACCCCTCTTGTCTCCAATCGGGATATTAGTGTGAAAAAGACTCACTTTGTCCTGAGAGAGGGATGTAAGATAGCGTGTTTATTTGTTTGCTTTATTTTAGGGGTGTTGGGTTGTCATCCACAATCCTCAGCCCCTCAACCCCATCCTCACATATTCCAATCATTTGTGTATCCGGAACCTCAGATATGAATGCAACACCCCCTTCCACCACCACATGTGAATAGCCGGTAAATTGGATGGAGTGGAAGGTACTGTCTTTACTTTTGGTGTGAAATGATTTCAGTTAAGATGTTGGTGATGGACAGAGTGGATTTTAATACGTGTATTACCAGTAAGCATACAACTGAGGACTGCATTCTAAAGTCTTCTACGGAACGGATGGAAGGAACTGATAATGAATGAATATAGTGGGAATACCTTTCAAGAGGATATAGGACGATAGACTGAGAATGTATTTCGCAACTCATGAAGAATAATGACTGTGCTAGAACTGCTCGTGTTTTCTAAAATGGCCGGTCAGTTCACAGTGTTTAAGACAGATTTGTCCTTTTCCACTACCACAGACTGAATGAAGCTCGGGTGCTCACCTTGGAGTATGGGCTCAACTGGGGACGCTTGAAACGGATTTTCTCTCAATTTCGTGTGAATATACGTTCACTTTGCTGTGGACTCTAATCCACAATACTAGTCGAAATTGGCGGAGAAGTCAGAATAATTATCTCCAAACGATCTAAAAATGTATATCGCCTAGGGAAGTTGTATACAGACCCATACATACGTGGTAAGATAGGACAGGACATCAAAAAGCCACTAAAGTGTAGGAGAGTAGACTCCTACCGATCTACAATTGTATAGCTACTCCGAAACTTGTACACAGACACATGTTAAGAAGGGATAGAATAGCTGACTATCATTGAAGTGTAAGAACGCCAATACACACTACCACAACTCTTAAAAATAGTTCACTTCTCAAATTACTTACAGAAATTGTAAGAAAAAAACCGTCACTTGTGAACAATATGTCATAGTGCAACATATGCGCTAATTGTTGAGTAAAATCGCTGCAATAGCACAGCTACTATAATAACTGATCGTAAAATATATCGCCAGGACAGAGACGGTTTAGCTGCACATGTGTTAAACCGGAAGTGTTCATACAATCCAACCACCTTAGAAAAAATTTTATCTCCTTCCTTACCTCCCCTCTCCCATCAACTACTCCTCCGATTGCTAGATGTAATGGTTTTCAAGCCTGTGTTACAATTTCCCTGCTGCTGAAGGTACACGAAGATGTTGCAGTGAGACTCTTTATAAATACGTAATGTGTGAATACCCAAGCACAATCCAACACTCTCATTTCGCACGTCAATCGACCGCAAAGCACCAAGTGCTAAATATATTCATGATGTTGTAAGGATTGACATTTGAGAATTGAAGCGCAGTACACACACCACACATACGAGCTTCTGTCGCTGCACAATCAGCATACTTGCTAGATCGCTATTCAGCTATCCAGAGGTCTCTGTGAGCACAGCCGAGAGGATTTGACACCAAAATTGCACCCAACAGCCGACTAGCTGGATTCTCTCCTTGTACCCGTCTGTTGCACGACATTAAGCACAACTTCCGATCGCATAATACGTGAAGACGACTTTGGTCCTCTGGCCATGGCACACTGCATGACAAGCAGGTGTGTCATGCAGTTACACCCTGGGACAGACCCCCCAGGAGATGCTCTTTTCAAGGAACACTATGGAGAACTGATATTTGAAGATGACTACTAAATGATTCTACTTGTACCAACACATATTTCACGTAACGACCACAAAGACCAGCTACAAGATACTAACGCTCCCATAGAGTTTTATAGCAGTCTTTTCTCTCTCGCTGTTTTTGCAAGTGGAATAGGAAAGGAAATGTCTAGTAGTGATACAAGCACATCATCTGCCAAGGCTTGCGAAGTATACCGGTATAGATGTAAATTTAGCCTACTTTTTAAGATGTCGGTCCCACCATTTATAGACAGACAAACCTCATGTGGCCCGTTATTTGTCAAGGAAGCAAAAGAACTTCTCCTGCTGATTGTCTCTCTATAAAAACCTTTGGGTTATAATATTCATAACAATACAGAAACAAGCACCTAAATTTGATTGCTATCTAATGATTGTCTATACATATTCCCTGCACTTGTCCTACACTGCTTTATCACAGTTCTACGATTACTGTGCTAGAGATACGAAAGTATAAGGGTGTCAGAATCATTTATGACTGCGTAGTGTTCCGTGAGAGAAATGTCACTTTTCTTCAATTTGTGCATAACTCCATAATACGAATCTATCAGTAACACAGAGCTTCCATTAAACTGTTGCACGAAAACTACAGTATCACACATCATACACTGATCAGCCAGAACATTATGACCACCTAGTTAATAGCCAACGTTATCATGGATAACAATTGTTACGTTTCATGGCATGAAAGCAGTAAGGCGTTTGTAGGTAAATGGATAGAGTTGGCACAACTTCTGCCCATACAAGTCACCTAATTCCTGCAAATTCGGGTGATGGGGGCAATGAGCTCTGACGCCTTGTTCAGTCACGTCCCAGACTTGTAAGATTGGTTTCAGACCTGGCACGTCGGTGGGCCGGCACTTCAACTTGATCTCGCCACAGCGTTCCTGAAACCACTCCATCACACTCCTAGCATTGTGACATGGCGTTTTATCTTGTTGAAGTGTGCCAATGCAGTTATAAAACATGATCGTCATGAAGGACTGTACATGGACAGCAACCAGTGTGGTTACTCATAGGCCATCATGGTGCCTTGCACGAGCTCCACTGAACTCGTGGATGCCCACGTGAATGTTTCCCAGCATAATGGAGCCGACACGGCTGGTCTCCAGCCCACAGTACAAATGTCAACGAGCTGGTACTCTCGAAGACGACTGATTCGTGTACTTCCATCAACATGATGAAGGTTATGGGGATTCATCAGACCAAGCAACTCTCTGCCACTGCACCAGCGTCAAGTGCCGATGGTCACATGCCCATTTCAGTCGTAGACGCTGATGTAGTGGTGTTAACTCTGGAACATGCATGAGTTGTTGGCTGCAGAGGTCCACAGTTAGGAGCTTGTGTACAAGATCGCCAATCTAGGAGATCTCGTGTTCCTTTAACTTTAGCATGTTTTTTTTTTTGTTGTTTCTGCAACAGGGTTCTAATACGTTTTATGTACCAAGCGTTATCAGCACCGTCCTTTGTTAAATTATTTGGCACGAATTTTTAAATTTCTCTCGAACTATTTCTTTGAATTCAAGACACGTCTGGTCTACACTTACAATGTTAATTTGGAACAAGTGAAAATCGACTCTGAGGAAGGTATTGAAAGAAGGTGACATATTTGTCACGAGACACTATGCTGTCAATGAAAACTCTGTCACCATTACACTGTCATATTTCTGGCGTAGTAACCATAGAAACATAATAAAGGAGATTAGGCCACGTACAGGGTGACATTTGTAGGCACTCATTGGGATATCGATGAATTGTAGGTGCTATGTATCTGAATTCCTTTGTGCAGTCCACATATAATTTACATGGCTGTGACTATCATCCTATAAGACAGTGCAGTAGTTTTCTAGTTGTGGTAGCTTTCTACATAGTCAGTGATGGGCAGAGGACTAGACAGCCTGCTGAAATGGTTCAAATGGCTCTGAGCAATGTGGGACTTAACTTCTGAGGTCTTCAGTCTCCTAGAACTTTGAATAACTCTTACTCGTTTACTCGTTGAAATCAGGTGGATCCAAACGTTATACACTCCTGGAAATGGAAAAAAGAACACATTGACACCGGTGTGTCAGACCCACTATACTTGCTCCGGACACTGCGAGAGGGCTGTACAAGCAATGATCACACGCACGGCACAGCGGACACACCAGGAACCGCGGTGTTGGCCGTCGAATGGCGCCAGCTGCGCAGCATTTGTGCACCGCCGCCGTCTGTGTCAGCCAGTTTGCCGTGGCATACGGAGCTCCATCGCAGTCTTTAACACTGGTAGCATGCCGCGACAGCGTGGACGTGAACCGTATGTGCAGTTGACGGACTTTGAGCGAGGGCGTATAGTGGGCATGCGGGAGGCCGGGTGGACGTACCGCCGAATTGCTCAACATGTGGGGCGTGAGGTCTCCACAGTACATCGATGTTGTCGCCAGTGGTCGGCGGAAGGTGCACGTGCCCATCGACCTGGGACCGGACCGCAGCGACGCACGGATGCACGCCAAGACCGTAGGATCCTACGCAGTGCCGTAGGGGACCGCACCGCCACTTCCAGCAAATTAGGGACACTGTTGCTCCTGGGGTATCGGCGAGGACCATTCGCAACCGTCTCCATGAAGCTGGGCTACGGTCCCGCACACCGTTAGGCCGTCTTCCGCTCACGCTCCAACATCGTGCAGCCCGCCTCCAGTGGTGTCGCGACAGGCGTGAATGGAGGGACGAATGGAGACGTGTCGTCTTCAGCGATGAGAGTCGCTTCTGCCTTGGTGCCAATGATAGTCGTATGCGTGTTTGGCGCCATGCTGGTGAGCGCCACAATCAGGACTGCATACGACCGAGGCACACAGGGCCAACACCCGGCATCATGGTGTGGGGAGCGATCTCCTACACTGGCCGTACACCACTGGTGATCGTCGAGGGGACACTGAATAGTGCACGGTACATCCAAACCATCATCGAACCCATCGTTCTACCATTCCTAGACCGGCAAGGGAACTTGCTGTTCCAACAGGACAATGCACGTCCGCATGTATCCCGTGCCACCCAACGTGCTCTAGAAGGTGTAAGTCAACTACCCTGGCAAGCAAGATCTCCGGATCTGTCCCCCATTGAGCATGTTTGGGACTGGATGAAGCGTCGTCTCACGCGGTCTGCACGTCCAGCACAAACGCTGGTCCAACTGAGGCGCCAGGTGGAAATGGCATGGCAAGCCGTTCCACAGGACTACATCCAGCATCTCTACGATCGTCTCCATGGGAGAATAGCAGCCTGCATTGCTGCGAAAGGTGGATATACACTGTACTAGTGCCGACATTGTGCATGCTCTGTTGCCTGTGTCTATGTGCCTGTGGTTCTGTCAGTGTGATCATGTGATGTATCTGACCCCAGGAATGTGTCAATAAAGTTTCCCCTTCCTGGGACAATGAATTCACGGTGTTCTTATTTCAATTTCCAGGAGTGTATATCAAAGACAAGAAGAAACTTGAGCTCTATACCGCTTTCTTCGAGGTTTGTGAGTAAACTAATTACAGCCTCTGACATACGTCTCATGAACTGACTGCAGCGAGAAAACTGGAGGTTCGCATGACGTTTTCATTGAGAGACGATTTGCAGCAGATGTTCTGTCTTTTGTATTCTTGATAAATAGGAGACAATAGATTTCCATTGGTTTCTATTGATCTGACGAAGACTTAGGCAATACTTCCTTAATAGGTTTTACAAACACAGCAAGATGATTTTTTCATGGGTTGTGATAACCTCGAACTGTCGCTGCTTCAATAGACATTCTTCTAACAAAACGGCAACTCCCACCCTGTATGGAACACAGTTATGTGACACATTTCAGGCAGCGCCAGACTAATATAGTCACCACGCCCTACTAACTGATGGCGGCATGTCATGAACCATTTCTTTGACAGCAGACGATACTAGCTTTTATCACTAATTTGAGAAGTGGTATTGAAAAGCCATTCAGGCAACTCTTTACTTAAATTAGCTTTGATTTCATTTAACTTTGACCTGAGTGGTTCATCTGAAGTTCCTCTCTCAGATAACAGATCAGAAGAGGACCTTTGCCCAACAAGCTGTAATTCTTAATATAGTTTTTTATTCATCTGAGTGCCTATATGCAAAATCAACTTTTAAAAGTACTGTGAATAATTTTTCCCTCTGCATGTGAAACTGTTTCTTTAACTTATAACTTTCCCTCTACTGTTCTAACTGTTTCTTTAACATAACGTCTTTTCCAGAAGTGAACTTATCGGCTTTTCCATTTACCTCCTGAACATATCCTTTTATATAACTTATTCCACCTATTAATTTTCGTATGGCCTTGGTATTGCCATGGTATTCAAAAATCGTTTTCACCATTGCCTTTAAGCTTCGACATATTGCCGTAAATGGGTACTGAGTATGGCTAGCCAATTTGTTCACTCGCAGCCTTTGACTCCAATTCACGCCCCTGACGAGACAATATTTTTGCCGGTCGCATCAACGAATTCACTACCTTCAGGGTATGATTCTACGTGATTATGTTTTTCAGATTAAATTTTTATTTCTTTTCTATTTTTACCATAATACGGAGATGGCTATAATTACATGGGCAAATTACATATATTAGTGTAATAACAGCACACAAGCAATGTTAATTAAAAATGTTCACCTTTCACTAAGAATTTCAAACAATGTAACAGCACTGTATCATGTTGCATATTCGCTACACATAGTCAGCTAACTTGCACAACATAACTATGTAACAGTGGCAATTAATTCACAAATAACTCAAATAATGCAAGTTTGACTGATAATGGGCTGTCAATGATTAATTATATAATTAATAATATGCATAAATTAAGTAAATAAGTAATGTTGTCCTTACCTCGAACGTTTTGACGTAAAGAAAAACACATAATTTCAAAAAATTATAACATCTTTTTCTTCGACTTCAGTCCGTTTCCACCAATATTTTAGAGTTTTCGTTCAGTACAAGAAACAGAGAAAAACAAGTTTTAATAAGGTAATGGTAATAAAAATTCGTAAGACGGTCGACAGTGTAATATATCACCTCTCTTCCCCCCCCCCCCTTGGTTTTGTTATTTTAAGATTGTTCATTAGACCTAAATGTTATTAAGAATAGCATACATCACACTGCGAAGAAGAAAAGAGAACATGCAATCATAAAATTTAGGAAGATGACGTTGATTCTTTCACTTTTTTCTTACTGTCTAATAGATCCTGTAAGATATTGCGAGTTTGATTTCATTTTCATGAACAATTAGCAGCAGACCAAGAAGTAGTCGTTGGAATGAAGATAGTTTGATGACAACATATCGTCTTGGTGTTAACTGACAAAGTAAACTGATAGTTTTTGTAATAATAACAAAACTTCGTTTACAAACATAGATTGCAGTTTCAACTTACTATGTTGAGTTCAGAACACGATAGAGCGCTTACTGGGTCCGATCGTCATGTTACTAAACAGGCTGCTTCAGTCTGAACAGAATGCAGGACTATGCACTATACTGCAAAGTAAATAGGAAATAAATCAAGTAGAATTACTGTGTCACAGTATAACTCAAGTTACAGGAATGACACAACCCTCTGGCAGCAAGGAAGAAAGAAACCACTATAATCTATTACTTTAGCAAAACAAAATATCAGAATGTTTTTCTCAGGCAAAGTGTGTACAAAGATGACGTTTATCATCACCGATTTCACTGTTAGGTTAAATAATTTGCTGCAGATGACAGCAGAAAAAAAAATCAAGGGACAAACCCTCACAAGAGCTTACTACCGAAATTAACTGACGACATTGCAGGACATTCTCAAGACAAAATTTCGCAGGGTGGATTTACATAGGTATCTTCTTTTAGTTAATACTCTTCTGGTAAAATCCTGATATGGTAAGCAGTGTCATGTTTCTCTTCGTTCGGATGAAGAAACCGTTTTGCTGCAGGCATTTCCAGAGACACGACGAGAGGATTTTCGAGGTGTTACCGTTTCATGAACAGCCAAAATGCAGACTTCTACAACCATACATCCTAGGGCACACTGTGTCGCAGATGTAGAAGACGAACACAAAGTTCGAAATCGCAGCATAACTTGTGCTCTTCTTGTAGCGAAGGATTGTCGCGCTGTCTTGGGAGCCTTGTCACGGTCCATGCGGCTCCACCCGTCGGAGGTTCGAGTCCTCCATCAGGCATGGGTGTGTGTGTTGCCCATAGCGTAAGTTAGTTTAAGTTAGTAGTGTGTGGGCTTAGGGATCGATGACCTCAGCAGCTTGGTCCCATAAGACCTTACTACAAATTGCCAATTTTCGACTTTGTAACTGATAACTGTACTATCGTAGTTGCTGTATCCTGCGTGGAAACCAATATATATCAGGACAGTTCAATTGCTGTAATATAGGCTATATGCTATTTGTAAGAGTATATGTGGATGCTTTGTTACAGTAAGAAAATATACCTGTCTCTGTGCCAATACAAACAGAAAGAAGTATGCTAGCAAATGAATGGACAACAGAAGTAGCGTTATATAGTAAGAAATGATATCAAGTGTCAGTTTACATTTCACACATTTTAGATACAGTACATATTCATTCCAAAGACGTATTACAACTTCTGTTAGCATCCTGTCACAAATCCCACTATAATATTCGATGTTGCACACAACGACACATGTATTTTCACCGTTCCCAACTGGTGGACTGCATGTCTGAGTGAGACAGTGTTGTCTCCTGGATAGTTAGCCTTGCGGGTCTGTTTCGTAAAGTAGGTCAGTGACTTTGTGTTGTGTTAAGATGCCAAATGGTTGTACAAACATCAAGTACAATTGATATCAGGGTCCCCTCAACATTCGGAAACGGTGTAAGGATCACGAGAGTCTATTTTAATGTTTTGAGCAACAAGCCTTTGTTGTCGTGAATTTCAAAACAGTTTGAGAACTTTACAACGAAATTTTCTTCCTCAAATGTTACGCTCGTGGCTTTGTGAATTCAGTGGTCTACAGTGCACGGTACAGAATCAGTCTTTTACCCATTGGAATATTTGTGCGTTTGTGTACATCACATGCCCATTCAATGAGCACAATTACGTTTTCGGTGCGACTGTAAGGTTATGTAATAAAATATTTTCAAATCATTGGAATTTCCTTGCTTTTATGTTCCAGTGTTAACCATTTTACACCGAGCTGTTCTTTGTTACTGGTAGCAATTCATTCCACTTTGATTCAGAAATGATGTTCATGTCGCTGAGTTCTTTCTACGATCCACAAGACGCTAATTGTACTGTAAGCAATCATCTCTGTTCTTCTCAGCACACCAGGGCACAATATAAGTCAGTTGTTGTTAATGTAGGTGAGGAACCGCTTTATGTTTTCATATAAAGTCTTGTATTGTAAACTACGATAACAATCTGAATAAAACCTGCCTCGTGCACAAAGCTGAGCTATAGCCGCAGTTACATACATGTACTTCAAGTAAATTCAGGTGTTTATTGCAACTTGTCGGTTCTGTGCATATCAATTAATTCGTTACCGTGTCCATTATAAATGCGTTGCGCAAAGTGAGTCCCTGTCGTATCAGGTCATGTTTAATTGATGATTAATTGAGGCCACGCTAGCACATAAATTCGTGGGTCTAAGCTTTCTATAAGGGTTTTAGAAGACGAAACTTATACTGTTTAGCAAGTCATCGACTTATCTCTCATATGAGATAATCAAACAAGCCCTAGGCAATGAACATTTTGCCCAGACTGTATTTTCCATAAATGAGAATGAAAATAACTCCAATACTTTGCTTCTGACCGACCGGGTGTCCAGAAGGTTTGCATTTATCACTACTGGACAACGCTTTGGTACACTTTGTCGTCTCGTGATATTTGTTCTAAGTCAACTCTGCTCCACTGTGTGTTGGATGTCTTACAAACTGCCCACACTACATTGCAGAGAATAAAAACCAAAGGAAAAAAACTACCCTTCCTGGGAGTGAATGAGGCTTTCTTTTTAAAATATGTCTTCCGTCGTTCTAGATCACTAAGGCCTAGGGGTAGAGATTTTCGCTAGAAATCAAAGTATCTTTGGTTCTGGTTTCGAACCCAGTCAGCGAGTAAAATTTTGATGAAAATCATTAGCAGAGACGGCCACAGATTTCCAGTGTAAAAGTCAGCCTAGTTCTGCCAACAGCATTATAAAAAGTGGGCGGAGAAGAAAAGTGAGATCTGGGCAAGCTCTTGTGTTTTGAGTGGAAGCTGTCCCTAAAAGGCTGCAGAATCAGCGATGAACAACGGCATAAGAATGGAGAAGCCAATAGAAACCACTACGTTATGTACGTCCACAAACACGTCGCCTGTAATTCAAAGAGTGTCATGATAATCTCTCCATCGGCAAGATATTCTAGAGCAGTCGCTTATGAGTCGGAGCGTGGAATATCAGAAGTTTGAACATTGTGAATAGGAAGCCTAATTCTAGTTACAGTGAGGATAAGTGAAGAGAATTGCAAACACGAGAACAGTGTCATTTCAGCGGCAGCAGAAAATGTTATCAAGGTAATAGGTTTCATCATGAACAGAAAGGACTATTCTCATCAGAATCAATAGTAATTCAGTGTCAACAAAAATATTTCAGGTATATAAGACGACATCGCAAGAAGAAGAAGGAGAGACAGTAAAAGTATATGAGGGCTTTGAACAGGTAATCCAGTATGTAAAGGGAAATTAAAATGTAATAGTCATGGAGGGCAGCACCGCTGTAGTAGGTAAGGAAAGACAAGAAAGAGTTAAAGGAGAATATGGGTGTGGTAGTAGGAACGTGTCAAGTGAAAGCCCGTCTGACTTCTGCCATCAATATCAGTTTGTAATAGCTAATACCCGCTCAAGAATCACAAGCGGATTGACTCTAGTGAATTACTCATGGTACGTTGAGAAGCTCGAGAAATCAGGTATTAGATTCGAAGTGTACACAGGAGCAGATATACATTCAGGCCGTAATTTAATAATGGTGGATAGCGCATTGTACTTTGAGCGTATTGGTCGCAGAAATCGAGGTTGAAACAAGTGGGCTACTGAAGTACCGGTAGTGAGGAATGGTGTGGGTTTGGAGTCAGTGAGCAATGTATAGTTCTAAAATTGGCAAACGCGGGAGTAGCACAAACATAGATACAAACAAGGGAACTGTAAAGATACCGTAGGTAAGAGAAAAAATACTTCAACTGATCAACGGAATAACAAAGTACATAAATGATCTGGGAATGGTCACACTGTAGCAAAATTACTGATTTAGCAATGAAAGAAATGGCAAGTGCGGGGGAACTGCGGAGAAATGTCTGCAAGAAATATGTGGAGAAATTGGAAAAGAAAATGTCGTCAGAAGGACAGCTGTCACATCCAAAAAAGTCATAACACCCCTTGTTGTAATTAAATACAATACCAGTAACAATAACATGAAATGGAAATTCTAACTTAAACACAGAGAGAAGAGCAGGTAGGTCGAAAGACTACATTTATCCCTCGAGCAGGTGCGCCTGTGTATAAAGTGTGCCAAGAACAAATAATATTGTTTTGTATGACCCATTGTTGTTTTATAATTGAGAGCCAATACTTTTTCCTTCATTATTGCTTCACGTAACACAGTGATAAACTATGTTGTCCTACAACCAAGTGAGGAGTATTAATATAAAATAACAGCGAGCTAGGCGAGAAAAAAATTACGGTCCGTGCAAGGAAATGTGCCAGATACACAGCTAACATCACAATACCATAATGAGACAATTTTCTATGAGATAGTAACTGATTAGGCGTTTGGCTGAGATCTGATGCAATAGCATTGTTTAATGCTCAGAGTGGTTTATTAATGTACACAGCAACACAATTATAAAATGATAGTTCCTTTTAGTATCGTTAGGCTTAACAGCGATTTATCTCATATGTTTATTTTATCTTTGTTCAGTGAACTAAAATTAAAAAGTGTTTCTGTTCATACTTGTTAACCTGAATAACATAAAACAGATATTCTACACATGTGTACAAAGTTAGCCAAGCAACCCTTTGTCTAATGAAATACAGCATGCCAGCACGAGGGTTAAGGCCAGTAATTCGAGGCAGAATTGTCTGATGTCATAAAAGAAGAGAGGGTAGTCGAAATGGGAGACGAAAACAAAGTTACTTGCTAGACTAATCAACTAAAGAACGGAGATACAAATTGAGGAACTGTTAGACGACAACCAGTTTGGGTGTAGGGAAGGTAATGGCACCATTAGAAACGATATAAGGAAGGGGTGCATTCTTTCTCTCCTACTGTTCAGTCTATACATCAAAGATACAATGACAGAAATAGAAGCAAAGTTCAATAGGAGGGTTGAAATTTAAGATGAAAGGAAATCAATGCCAATACTCACTAATTTCATTGCTATCATGAGTGAAAGAGCAGGAGATTCACAAGATCAGTTGAATGGAATGCACAGTCTACTGCGTGTAGAATATGGATTGAGAGTAAACCGACGAAATACTAAAGTAATAAGGAGTGGTAGAAATGAGATTTGCGACAATCTTCACATCAAAATTGCAGACTACAATGGAAACAACCTGAATTAAGTCTGCTATGTGGAAGGATATAACAAACGACAGATAAAGCAATTAGGACACAAAATTGAATAGTACAGGTAAGGAGGGCATTCCTGTCCAAAAGAAGTCTACCAGTACGATACAGTGGCATTACTTGGAGAAAAAATTTTAAAGAATGTATATCTGCATAACAGCAGTTTATGGAAGTGAATCATGGAAGTTTAGGGAACCGAAAAAGAATCATTTGAGACCTGGTGCTGTAGAAGCATATAGAAAATTAGGTGGGCTGGTAAGATAACGAATGAGGATGTTCTACCGAGAATCAGCAAGGAAAGGAATGGGTGGAGGACGCTGACATGATGGGCGATACGAGGTCTGCTATTACATCAGGAAATAAATCCCACCGATCTAAATACAGAGGGTAAAACCTTTAGGGGAAGACAGAAATTGTAAAATACACAAAATCTAATTGAGAACTTTGTGTGCAAGTAGTACTCCTCAATAAAGATTTTGGCATGGGCTATAGAAGGTGTGCATCAAACCGGTTCTAAGGCTGATAACCACAAAAATATGTGTTTCGTTAACCGCTGTACAATACATGAAAAGTGTGAAGTTAAGTGTTATTGTGTCTGTGGTTTCCTATTACAAGCTAGGGAGAAATGAGAATATTCCCTTATAGGCATCGCATGTTTTATTTTGCCGTTATGGATCCTACACAGCTTATATGATGGGGGCCAGACGTACTTCATTGTCTACGTTAGATATTAGAACAAAAAATTATAAATCAGTTACGTGGAGTAGTTAGAAACCATATTATGACATTGGCCTGCTACTGCCAAGTGCACCATGTTGTGCTTAAGACAATTTTATGGAGCAGGATCAGGACATCGCTATGAGTTAACCAACAGCAGTTTATGAGTATACCACTGAGATCCTCAAGCGTCCTGGGTATCTGCATATCCTCGGTATAGACTGCCAGGAAATCAAAGACATCCGTTCGTATTATATACGACAGGCTTCACATGCGCATTCCATTTCATATATAGAAATTATGGTACAAAAACAAGACTAAGATGCCTGAGCCTAGACTTTATAATATGATAGGGCATATTTTTTACCATTACGTTTCCCTTCAGGTATTTATAATTAAGCCGAGATGCCACCAATTGCACAATGTCAGTTGTTGTTTATATCGATCTGAAGTTAGTTGTTGTTTATATCGATCTGAAGTTGTTTATACTATTGGTCGGCACAGACAACTGAACACTCAACAGACGCTATGAGAGGGTTCTCCACATTGTCTAAAACATGGTTTATTAATTTTGCATTCAGACCTCAGTCTTTCAAGTGTTTTGATGTTTTCCATAGCTTCATCGCCTCTGACGCTTGTCGCTCGAATCTACCAGACTTTATTAACATTCTACATCATTATTCTTCATATATACACGTTTACTCCTCAACATAGTCGCCCTAAAGACGAACACAGTTCTCGCAACGAGAAACCAGTATGCTAATACTATCACTGTAGAATGTCTGACATTGTCGACGTTAGTACTACCTTGCCTGCACCACTTCATTGCTATCAAAGTGAAGTCCTCAAAGGTGTTGCTTCGGCTATGGAAGCAGATGATAGCAGACTGGGACAAAGTCGGAATTGAATGTATGATGATGGATGACGATGAACCCGAGGCGTCTGCTTGTTGCATACGCCGCTACGTTCGTTTCTGGTCTGGCTCTGTCACGCTGAAGGGGAGGGTGCTCTGCGTGTGGACGAACACTTCGAATTCGTGATTTTAGTTTTCTGAGTTTTTTCTCAGGCACCGACGAGGTTAAGTCAGACAACGCCATGTTACACTTCACAATTCGATGTCTTTTACCGGCAGTTTGAGTGATCGATCCGGAAAAGTCGACTAAATGCGTCATATGTATTTCTTCAGCAGATGTAGACAATAGAATAAAGAATTGTGAAGAATTTCTTTTCAGCAAGCCCTCGTAGCAGGTAATTATTCTGCATCTAGGGAACGGTTACCATTCTGAAATGTTCCGCACTACTCGCGATGAATTTCGTAAATTCATTTTTTTTATCATTTACATCGCCATATTCAATAAAGTCTTAGCATTTTGTCTACTTTGCATGGGTTTCTTGTCTGCTTGATATACCGACTATATCACAACCGCCAATAGTCTGCGTTATATTTTTTTTCGGTTTTTATCTCCAACAACATTACTGCCCACGTGGTTCAGAACTACCTGAGCATGCGTTTAAGCAGCCTATATCTCCTGATATTCATGGGCTATCAGATGTGTATTTCTATATTCTAAGCCTGTAATTAAGGTCTACTTCATTTTTGTCAGCTTTCAGTTAAGTGTCACTGAAATTACTTACAATTTGTTCATATACATTTACAGTTGTCATAAAATGCCTTCCAAGAGACAGCCAACTGAAGATTGTGATGCAGCTGTGATTGTTTCCCTATTTGTCCAATGGCATTTATTTATATAACAGCTGAAGGGTTCACATAAATCCCTTATAAATACAACAGCATTAAGTTTTCGTTAATTTCATAAACAGTCATTTAAGTATAGTACTTAAATATATGTGAAATCTAAAGAGAGTAATGTAAACTGGACCGCGGTCCCTGCCAAGGATGGGGGATGTGGACAACAGCAGGGGAGGGTCCTGGTGAAGATACAACGACTCTTTGTTAGATTTTTACTAATTCATAGAGCGCAGACATTCTTATATATATACCCTCCATTTTTTGGCACGATACAGCGTCCCCTACAACTATTACGGCATCGCAACTGCAGGTGTATACGTCTTTAGTTTGCGAGGCGACTTCAGATGGCAGGATGTGGCCGCGTTGCTACCACGGGTGGCAACCAGGGGTTCTGTAACGCTGCAGATGGCGTCGTTCCAGTGGCACGGCGATGGCGTTGCCCAGAGTGCAGGTCTGGCCATCGGTGAGGAGCAGGAGCAGTCGGATGGTCGGCCAGAGAAGACACCATTTTTTCTGACTTTTAACTATTTCATGTGTTATCCAGGAAAGGCAAGGACAAGCCACTGTGTCAGTCATAAGTCTCCGCAGTGTCCATCGGTGTCATCGTTCCAGTTAAAGTGTTAAGGCAGGAACAGGGTATTTGGATGGTCCATGGTTAGCATGAATGGATGTCGTGTATTTTGTATAATTAATACGCAGTTATACTTTGCCACTATTTATGTAAAGCTACAGATTAGGAAATGTGTTCTACAATTGATATATAACAGTTGAGGACATGAAAGAACAGTTTTATTGTGTCAGAATCAAACTATTAAAAGTCCAACAGAAAGATACAACAGGCTAAACCATGTTTAAAAAATAATTCTTCCACTCAGTTTGTAGCCTGGTTGTAAAGCTGATTTATTGCATATCTTGAAGCAATCAGAAAGTATCACAAAACAAGATATGTTGATTCCACCAGTTTTTCTTGCTAGTGAAAGAGGTAAGTTCTACACTCTTAGAATTTACTTCTTTCTGTGAAAATTGTTGATGTCTTCAGTCAACAGCTCAGCCATCTCGTCTTCACTCAATCCTAGATGAGTCAGCTCCTCCAGGATGAGCCGACACACTTGCAATACTCCTAGTTCTTGGGACAGTCGGACAGGACTGGTTTACACAGACTCTTTGGTTTCACCACGTAAACTACAATAAATAGAAGAAATATATTTTAATAGAGTTAGAAACTATGAATAGAAATATATACCATTATACATTTACTACTGATAACACAATGATAAGTCATCAACTATTTACATGGCATGAATTTCATTTTTCGCTCTCTTATGGTGCCATAACAGTGAGGTTGTGGAAGACCTCTAGGTACCAAACAGGCAACACAGTACTGTCAAAATAAACCCCACAGCACGAATATCTATTGCCTATTAAAATATCTCTTCGCTAAATGTTGAGACCAAAGCTCATGGAGAACTTCATGTAGCTTTATATAATATAATTCGGATAGTAGAACTCAGATTCTACATCGTAGAAACATAAAAAATGCATCACATTTGAGAGTCTAACAAATAACTGGAAAAAAGGATTGAATATGTGCTGGAAATTGCTCTGAATAGTTTTGGTGAAGAATGTTAATGAGTTGCCTTTTCGTAAAGTGCCGTATCTTGAAGCAATCAGAAAGTATCACAAAACAAAATGGCAGCAAGAGAGGGGAAGAAAACCAATGTGCACTCCGTGTGCATACCGGGGGGAGTCATTCCAGATGTGGAAAGGGTCCTTCCGATTGCCATGAAGGGTACAGGGTGCACCCATCTGCAGGTGGTCGCTCATGTCGGCACCAATGATGTGTGTCGCTGTGGATGGGAGGAAATCCTCTCTGGCTTCCGGCGGCTATCTGATTTGGTGTAGACTGCCAGTCTCGCTAGCGGGATGAAAGCAGAGCTCACAATCTGCAGCATCGTTGACAGGACTGACTGCGGACCTTTGGTACAGAGCCGAGTGGAGGGTCTGAATCAGAGGCTGAGACGGTTCTGCGACCGTGTGGGCTGCAGATTCCTCGACTTGAGCCATAGGGTGGTGGGGTTTCGGGTTCCGCTGGATAGGTCAGGAGTCCATTACACGCAACAAGCGGCTACACGGGTAGCAGGGGTTGTGTGGCGTGGGCTGAGCGGTTTTTTAGGTTAGATGGCCTTGGGCAAGTACAGAAAGGGCAACAGACTCAACGGGTGCGGGGCAAAGTCAGGACATGCGGGGACCAAACAGCAATCGGTATTGTAATTGTCAACTGTCGAAGCTGCGTTGGTAAAGTACCGGAACTTCAAGCGCTGATAGGAAGCACCGAAGCTGAAATCGTTATAGGTACAGAAAGCTGGCTTAATCCAGAGATAAATTCTGCCGAAATTTTTACAAAGGTACAGACGGTGTTTAGAAAGGATAGATTGCATGCAACCGGTGTTCGTCGCTGTTAGTAGTAGTTTATCCTGTAGTGAAGTAGAAGTGGATAGTTCCTGTGAATTATTATGGGTGGAGGTTACACTCAACAACCGAACTAGGTTAATAATTGGCTCCTTTTACCGACCTCCCGACTCAGCAGCATTAGTGGCAGAACAACTGAGAGAAAATTTGGAATACATTTTACATAAATTTTCTCAGCATGTTATAGTCTTAGGTGGAGATTTCAACTTACCAGATATAGACTGGGACACTCCGATGTTTAGGACGGGTGGTAGGGACAGAGCATCGAGTGACATTATACTGAGTGCACTATCCGAAAATTACCTCGAGCAATTAAACAGAGAACCGACTCGTGGAGATAACATCTTGGACATACTGATAACAAACAGACCCGAACTTTTCGTCTCTGTATGTACAGAACAGGGAATCAGTGATCATAAGGCCGTTGCAGCATCCCTGAATATGGAAGTTAATAGGAATATAAAAAAAGGGAGGAAGGTTTATCTGTTTAGCAAGAGTAATAGAAGGCAGATTTCAGACTACCTAACAGATCAAAACGATAATTTCTGTTCCGACACTGACAATGTTGAGTGTTTATGGAAAAAGTTCAAGGCAATCGTAAAATGCGTTTTAGACAGGTACGTGCCGAGTAAAACTGTGAGGGACGGGAAAAACCCACCGTGGTACAACAAAAAAGTTAGGAAACTACTGCGAAAGCAAAGAGAGCTCCACTCCAAGTTTAAACGCAGCCAAAACCTCTCAGACAAACAGAAGCTAAACGATGTCAAAGTTAGCGTAAGGAGGGCTATGCGTGAAGCGTTCATTGAATTCGAAAGTAAAATTCTGTGTACCGACTTGACAGAAAATCCTAGGAAGTTCTGGTCTTACGTTAAATCAGTAAATGGCTCGAAACAGCATATCCAGACACTTCGGGATGATGATGGCATTGAAACAGAGGATGACACGCGTAAAGCTGAAATACTAAACACCTTTTTCCAAAGCTGTTTCACAGAGGAAGACCGCACTGCAGTTCCTTCTCTAAATCCTCGCACAAACGAAAAAATGGCTGACATCGAAATAAGTGTCCAAGGAATAGAAAAGCAACTGGAATCACTCAATAGAGGAAAGTCCACTGGACCTGACGGGATACCAATTCGATTCTACACAGAGTACGCGAAAGAACTTGCCCCCCTTCTAACAGCCGTGTACCGCAAATCTCTAGAGGAACGGAAGGTTACAAATGATTGGAAAAGAGCACAGATAGTCCCAGTCTTCAAGAAGGGTCGTCGAGCAGATGCGCAAAACTATAGACCTATATCTCTTACGTCGATCTCTTGTAGAATTTTAGAACATGTTTTTTGCTCGCGTATCATGTCATTTCTGGAAACCCAGAATCTACTATGTAGGAATCAACATGGATTCCGGAAACAGCAATCGTGTGAGACCCAACTCGCCTTATTTGTTCATGAGACCCAGAAAATATTAGATACAGGCTCCCAGGTAGATGCTATTTTTCTTGACTTCCGGAAGGCGTTCGATACAGTTCCGCACTGTCTTCTGATAAACACAGTAAGAGCCTACGGAATATCAGACCAGCTGTGTGGCTGGATTGAAGAGTTTTTAGCAAACAGAACACAGCATGTTGTTATCAATGGAGAGACGTCTACAGACGTTAAAGTAACCTCTGGCGTGCCACAGGGGAGTGTTATGGGACCATTGCTTTTCACGATATATATAAATGACTTAGTAGATAGTGTCGGAAGTTCCATGCGGCTTTTCGCGGATGATGCTGTAGTATACAGAGAAGTTGCAGCATTAGAAAATTGTAGCGAAATGCAGGAAGATCTGCAACGGATAGGCACTTGGTGCAGGGAGTGGCAACTGACACTTAACATAGACAAATGTAATGTATTGCGAATACATAGAAAGAAGGATCCTTTATTGTATGATTATATGATAGCGGAACAAACACTGGTAGCAGTTACTTCTGTAAAATATCTGGGAGTATGCGTGCGGAACGATTTGAAGTGGAATGATCATATAAAATTAATTGTTGGTAAGGCGGGTACCAGGTTGAGATTCATTGGGAGAGTGCTTAGAAAATGTTGTCCATCAACAAAGGAGGTGGCTTACAAAACACTCGTTCGACCTATACTTGAGTATTGCTCATCAGTGTGGGATCCGTACCAGATCGGTCTGACGGAGGAGATAGAGAAGATCCAAAGAAGAGCGGCGCGTTTCGTCACAGGGTTATTTGGTAACCGTGATAGCGTTACGGAGATGTTTAATAAACTCAAGTGGCAGACTCTGCAAGAGAGGCGCTCTGCATCGCGGTGTAGCTTGCTCGCCAGGTTTCGAGAGGGTGCGTTTCTGGATGAGGTATCGAATATATTGCTTCCCCCTACTTATACCTCCAGAGGAGATCACGAATGTAAAATTAGAGAGATTAGAGCGCGCACGGAGGCTTTCAGACAGTCGTTCTTCCCGCGAACCATACGCGACTGGAACAGGAAAGGGAGGTAATGACAGTGGCACGTAAAGTGCCCTCCGCCACACACCGTTGGGTGGCTTGCGGAGTATCAATGTAGATGTAGATGTAGATGTAGAATTTTCATTGTTCACGGTGAGGTAACATTTTACCGTTAAAGTGTAACGTAAGGATAAACATTTTCCCTTGATAGTTTGATTTAACTCATATTCTCACATTCACTTTGGAACCCTTCAAAAATTTTATAGTCAACAGTTTGTGGTTATCTTGTCAACAATGGATACAAAATCGTGCTATGGAAAGTAACTTACCCTTCGGTAGTAGGTTGTAGCAAGAATACAGCTTCAGTGAATTGGCATACAAGTAGAACTTGTTGTCTGCCTGGACACAAATGGTATCGTCGTCTTCTTCCGCGTACGACGCCGCCACCAATGTTCTCACAGACGGGATGGTGGCGGACGGCTGTTCCTCACCCTGGATGGCGGCAGTGGTCGACTCTTCTGGTCGTCCGTATACCGCCGCAACTGCGACCAATGCTATAGAAAACAATGAACATTATTACAGATTGCAGCTTTGTCTACTGGCTGTTGGTGCAACTTTACCATCTAGCGCTCTGATACTATTGTCAGGTAATCTGATTGCCATGTGCTAGCTTGAATATACGGAGATAAGGTGCAACTCAAATGACTAGTGCCACAATTCTGCCACTTGCAAATCTATCTCCTCTGGATGGTAATGGTACTCTGTTGTCTGGTAGACTCTAAGTTGTACATATATCCTAAGTAACTGTTATTAGGAAAGCTGTAGCAGCAGATTACGGCATATTTGTGACACTTGTGTAGAATGCTAAAAGATGTTTTGTACCACAACACGAGACTGTTTTGGTACCTAATTGCTGATATAACTCAACATGTTGCTCTTAACAGAACAAAACGGATACTGGGAAAGATAATGTCAAGGGTACGACGAGGAAGTGTCACATGCCCACTACTGATCACAATACACTCGGTATAAAAGAAGTGCTGCATACTTAGAGAGGTAGTTTGGATCAAGCCATTAGAAATGTCCAGTACAAATGGGCTCAAAACGCTTTCCGTAAGAGCTATGAGCAGTTTGGGAAACTGTAAACCGTATTGATAGTTCTGGGTAGGTGCAGCACATACATTAATTCTAACTGAACCAGTATGTGTTGTGAACAGCTTGTGAAAACCATTTACATTGTGGTTTTTTCTCTACTTTTGCCATAATAATGGTAGCCTCTTAATACAAAGGCCAGTACCAAACACCATATTGAGCATGACCTTTAGCGACGACTCACAAATGCAGGTCATATGTAATACCCGAAGTCTCATGTATTTTTCAGCTACTTCCTTTCATGAGTTTATAACCATTTCTCGTAACTACATCTACTTATGAATTTTGTCATTAATTAAATTTCATCGAAATATAATGTATGCTGCATGAATAAATAAGAAATAATTACATAGATCGTTGTAATAAATAAGCTGCCAGAGACAGAAAAATTATGTTCAACTAACGCAAAGAATATATTTCACGGAAAAATAACATCGTTGTCGCGAACGCACGCAGTCCTAGAACAGAGGGCAGAGATGAGTTGCGAAGCGTCTATGGTGCGGTGGAGACATGTGTGACGGTCCGCAAATGCCAAATGGAGATTGTTATCGAAATGGTGTTACAGATCCAGGTCGATCAAACTATCTGACAATAAGATCAAACTGGAAGTGATTCAAATTCAGTTCATATTTTATTGACAAAAGTATGCTGGCTAACTGACAGTCAAAGAAAGTTTACGAGTTTATGTTGTGTTCTGTAAATGACTTTATTGCATATGTGTACGTAGCATTAGCATTAGCAAATAACAGTTGGCATAAATGACGGTTTCTATGGCATCATTTTCGGAGTAACCGGTAAAGAACTGTACTCTGTTTTGGCCACGATTTAACATATTTTAAAACAGACAGCATTATCACGAATTACGTAATACAGCATAGCTTCTATGGACCGTTGCTAGTCGTTGCAGAATTATAATTAACATTATTGCATGTTAGATTTCAGTGTTCATGTTACACGTGTCTTCGCATCTAAGCTCATGCGAGTTCACTTCATCTTTTTGCCCCATTACCTTTCTTGCCCGGTACTTTCGTGATTAGCTATTTATCAAATTTAACTTTTGCCCCTTTTTGTTGCTGACTTCCTTTCTACTCAGCAATCTAAATTCGTACAGACGACATTGGCATACCCAGTTACGGCTAACTAAAGCAAAACTTTATTTATTCCCATTCTTTTAATTTATATCGTTGTTGCACTCAGTAATCACTCGAGTGTTAACGATCAGGTAGTAACTCACTACGATCTATCAGCAAACATTGATATTCGAATTAGGTGCCTTGTTTCCATTTACTATGGAACAGTAGGTACACCTGTCACAAAAAATATTTTTCTAGTTCAGGGACAATATGAATAGTACATGCTGCTACAAAACAACAAAATAACGCCATCTCATTTGATTACTCATTACTTTATTACATTCTGTGGATGATTCGAGATAGCAAACAACTTACGTAGACATGATGTGTTTCAAAGTAGTCAAGTTGGACAAGTGCTCATGCCCATTAAGGTGTGCATTTCATAGTCCATGTGCAAAGGAATTTTTTCTTGTCTCCGTCCATACAAGCATCTCTCAATATTGTGGCAGTGACCAATTCTCCTCCGAGTGTGTAAATAGATTTTCAAGCGAATTGCTGTCTCAGAAATCATGTAAGAAGAAGGTAGAAAAAAAAATGTGTATCGTGAAAGAAAATTTATATATTCTGCCAATACTTACCAGCAACAAAGAACAGAGCAGCCTTCATTGCACTCGATAAGAAATACTACTGCTGCCGGTCTTAGATTTTCGTTTATATATGTTTAAACACCCAATGGCATCATCGAATGTTATCGTACCGTTCCTTTCTGATTTTCCGTTCCGGGAACTGTGGTGCAGCAACAAGCAGCAGATTGACTTTCCTTGTTTTTGGCAAGCTGCATTATCGTTCGCTCTGCCTAATTTATTACCAACGCTATTTCAACAATCGGGATAAAAAAGACGGGTTATCATACTGCACCGTTCACTTCCTTCTCATTCGACGTAGCCGCGCGGGGTAGCCGCGCTGTCTGAGTCTCCTTGCCACGGTCCCTGCGGATCCCCCCGTCGGAGGTACGAGTTCTCCCTCGGGCATGGGTGTATGTGTTGTCCGTAGCGTAAGTTAGTTTAAGTACCGTGTAGGCTTAGGGACAGATGACCTCAGTAGTTTGGTCCCATAAGACGTTACCACAAATTTCCTAGTTTCATTCGATGTCATTGGAAGAAGACGGGTATCTGTCACTTCTCTCTCAATTCGGTGTCATTGTAGTAAAACCGAGAAAACAAAAAGACGTGTTTCCACGTAAGTTAAGTGCCACAGAGCATCAACACAGCTAAGTTGATATGTCACACACGTCTTCTGGGCAGTCCCCGTTAAATGTGGATTGAGAAGAGAAAGCTCTAGTAAAAAAGTTAATTCCTAAATCAGCTCATGACGCTTTTTTTAAAATTAATACAAGACAGTTTACCCACAGGCTCTAAATGAAGATTCTTTTTCTATCAACGAAGCCTCTGATAATGCAGTAAGGCTCAAATCCTGAAAAAATGAAATGTATAGATGCCACCGATCGTTCATGCTATGTACTTTGCGATCCAAACAGCTTTCCATTTTGAAGATGAGAGCCCTGTGCCTAGAGGATAGTACACCTACGAAATAAGTGCGGTGCGGTTATAAATATATGCACTGATATGCCAAAGAAACTGACGTAGGCATGCGTGTTAAAACACAGAGATATCTTAGGAGGGAGAATGCGGCGTTGCGGACAGCAACGCCTGTATAAGACAACAAGTGTCTAATGCAGTTGTTAGATCGGTTACTACTGTTGAAATGGCAGGTTATAAAGATTTAAATGAATTTTAAAGCGGTGTTATATAGCCAGCGCTGATGCGGTGGGCCACTGCATCTCCGAGGTAGCGATGAAGTGAGGATTATCCCGTGCGACCATTTCACGATCGTACAGTGAATTTCAGGAATCCGATAAAACATCAAATCACCAACATCGCGACGGCTGGGGAACTGGGACAACAATGACTGAAGAGAATGTTTCAGCGTGACAGAAGTGCAACACCTCCGCAAATTGCTGCAGATTTCAGTGTAGGACCATGAACAAGAGTCAGTGTGAGAGTGATTCAACGAAACTTCATCGACTTGGGCTTTCGGAGCCAAAGACCCATTCGCGTACACTTATGACTAAACGGCTCAAAGCTTTGCGCTTCGCGTGGGACCGTCACCAACGACAGTGGAAGGCTTATGAGTGGAAATATGTTGCCTGGTCGGACGAGTCTCGTTTTACATTTTATGGAGTGGATGGACGTGTACGGGTACGGAGAAAATCTCATGAATCAATGGAACCAGTATGATAGCAGCGGACGTTCAAATTGATGGAGGCTCTGTAATGGTGTGGGACGTGGGCAGTTGGAGTGATATGGGAGGCGTGATACGTCTAGAAACGACTCCGACGGGTACCACGTACGTAAGCATCCTGTCAGATCACCTGCATCCATTCATGTCCATTGTGCATTCCGATGGACTTCGGCAATTCTTTGGCTCTCCACTGTAATATATATATGACTAGATGAAATCTGTGAGCGCTCTGTCAGAGGGGCATGTTAGATTCTTTTACACACTCATTTTGCCTGTAACGGGTATGAAACAGACGCTTTCTGGCGACACTAAGGGTCGCTTGAAAGTAGAGACGAGTACTACTTTTTTCGGCTGATTCCAAGTAAACAATCAAAAACTTAATTGCAAATATCAGCATAAAAGTCGGATCAAATGCTCCTCACGACTCTTCGGAGATCAGTTGTATACACATTTTAAGTGGTGAATCGATAGAGCCTTCCCATATTTAATCAAGTGCGACATTCGTTTTAACGAAATGTGTTAACAGGTCAGTGAAACCCGAGCTCCGAGCTAAACGCCCTCTCACCCCAAACCACTGACATTTCGATTTCAGTGGTATGAATCGAGAGCTAATAGGAGGTCAGGAAGTATGTCTTTTGTGTTTTCTGATGAAAGTTGGTTGTGCATCACTAACAATGATGGCCGCTGAGGGCCTGCAACCAATTTGTGTGAATGCTATACACCCTGGACCTATACCGGGAGTCATGGTCATGGGTGCGATTTCGTATGTTGGCAGGAGCACTCTCGCGGTTATCCCAAGCAGCCTGAATCAAAATTTGTATGCCGATCTGTTGATTCGCCCTGTTGCCCTGCTATTACTGAATAGCATCCCATGGGTGATTTCCAACAGAATAACGCTAGCCTACACAGCACTATTGCAACATAACATGCCCTGCAGAGTGTCGACATGTTGCCTTGGCCTGGTCCACCACCACATCCGCCTCCAGTCGAGCACCACGAGACGACAACTCCGGATTCATTCACAGCCAGCATTAACCGTCCCTGTACAAACGAACCAAGAGCATAATGCATACACGCTTGCGTATTCACATTCAACATTCTGGCTGTTACCCCGGTTTCTAACGTATCAGCAATGGCTTTTTTCGCGCTTCCGTTAACCTGTGATCGTACGAAGACAGTCACTTGCGTACGTTGTTTAGTCAAATGTATTCCAGAATTTTCAATACTCTACGTCAATAATTTCTGGTGTCGCGACTTTTTTCCTCAGTGTATATTAGATGCTACTCCAATAGTAGATCAGTACTTTGTATATAGTTTGGATAAGCACGGATTTTGTTGATTGCTTATATAGAGGTCTTTCCCATTTCATTCATCTATGGAGTGTAGGTGGATTATTGGTCGTATGTATCTCAGCCAGCAGGCATGACCTTCATTTTATGCTCAAAGTATCTACGCCGATATATAAAGGGTTGACAGACATTCAAAGATTATATTGTATCCGTGCATAGGAATGACTAGGTTTCCACGGAAGATCTGGCGTCATTGACAGAACATTTGCCAGTGGAGACTCGTGGATGAGGTTTTTGGAATTCACTGACTATTTACACCACCTTTCATTTATGTAGTCTATGGATTAGACGTCGTCTGGTAGGACGACCTGATATGAATTCTGCTGGCTTGTGCGGTATTTTAGTACACATTGTACAAGATTTCTGTGAGCAATCAAAAGCATACACAACAATGGACCAATAATTAAAACTCCAGAAATGAGCCAACGAGACAGACCCGCTTCAAATTCGTACAGGTTCTACTATTGACTTATTTATAGCACATCAGAGACTCATATTATAGCCCATTAAGTGTGTAGTCTAGAATTGCGTTTTGTGAACTGCATTCCCAAGAGGGCTCACAACCCTTTTGTGAAAAAATGGTATGCAAACATCGCGACCTGAGCCCTTGCAGTACTACCGTTACCTCTGGCAAGCTTCCGTTGGCTCGACAGCCGAGTGTTGTTGTAAGGTTGTTACTTTGATTTGCTATGACAGGGGTACAGATATTCAATAATAGCGGGTTAAAAGCTGCGAGCTGTCTGGCGAAGTTAATCTGGCATTACTAAGCAACTGTTTCACCAGGTATCTAGTCTAGGTTTACCAAATTCCCGAACAGACTAACATTAATTATAATCTTTTAATAGTCATACAACAACCGGTAATATATATATATATATATATATATATATATATATATATATATATATATATATATAAAAGAGAATTTAAATAAAAAGAAAGAAATCAGTTTATATTTGGAAATTTATTTTAAGATTGATCATTGAAATTTCAGCATATTAAACGTGAGTTATAACTGAGCTGGTGCCTTGTTTAGGACTGTGAAAATGTGAGTTTGTAATCTTACGGAAAACATCAAATATAGAGCCAAGATTGGGATTCTGCATACAACACTGCATTCATAAAACAACACACAAAGAACATTGAAACATATGCAACAGAAAATTAACCCCTACCAACAGATTCAAATTTTCACCCAAAGAAATTACGTTCGTAGCACAATCCTGTCCGTCATGTAATTACCACACACTGGTATACTAAATTCATATTAACTCTTTGTGAAATCTTCGCGAAAAGAATAGCTGAGGGGTACTTTGATGATTACACCACATGCTTCACGTGGTCAACTTGGTTTACACAAAGAGTGTAACTCCACAATAACTTTGATAATTATAATAAATTAGATCGAAAAGCAATTTACAAAAGAAAAACCTCGAACTGGTTACTAACGTCTTACTATTAACCTGATGGGTCAAACAGTTATATAAGCACGTGGTACTGGTCTCGCAAAGTACACCCCACGTGGGTTGAACATAAAGAAAAGTTGCTATATTGAAAAATATTGTCAAGACGAGACGTTATAATCACACAAGCATTCGCATTTAAGATTGATCTTAGTTAGAGTTACTGATCAACACGTGGTTCCACTTTACGCACAAAGTAGTGACAAAGCAACTACCGGAAAATAATCTGAACTTCACACGAGAATTACACTGCGCAGCAATTTAAGATAACATTAGATATTTTAGAGCTAAATCTGAAATAAAGGTGATTAAATTTTCAGTTAGGCTGAACTTAAGAAATCCATTGTCCTACGGACTTAGCAGACACGCGCTTAGCCGGAGATCTTACCACTTCAGACGCTCGCCACGGACGGACTGCTTGGTCCCTTCCTGAGGGGTGGCTCACAAATACAAATGGAAGTGGCCAGAGGGGCAGCTTCCTATACCAACATGACAACGGATGGACAGGACCATACTAAGAATAGAAACCTCTCTGCTTTAAGAAAGCGTAGCTGCCTGTTCCGACGTTGGTCCTACTGTTCTCTAGCAGACAGGCTTGTCTGCTACCCTCAAGCATGCAACTAGAAATACATTTGCTCATTCATCCTCTCACACAGAAGGAAAGGGGGATGACAGTATCTTATCATATACAGTATATAAAAGAAAGCGGATGTAGGTTCCGTATGAGACTGTGTGACATGAATTACATATAAACTCTGTTTTAAAGTGTAGTAGTGTGACAGATCGTTCTTGTTTATGCGTAAAAGTAACACGTTCCACTACTCAGTCTCCTCCCAGATAGTCAGAAACGCCACAGTAAATTTAGAAGAGGTATTTATGCCGTAAATGGCAACAGATTTAAGAAATTAAACATGAAAGGAATCCAACAGAGACCTTTCATTGTATGCCACACACTAAGCAGACAGCTATTTAACCGCATGGATAGCAAAGTAAATACAAACCTATACAAAAAGTCGATTTAAATATGTCGATGAGGTAGGTGAATGTTGAAGCGAAACATTCGTTGGTGAGCAACAGTGTGGAACTTGTCCATTTCAGTTGCATAACACACACCCAGGTACATTGGGCTCTGCCTATGTGTACTCCGTGTTTTCATATGTATTCTTGGAAACAATGTGGGTCTCGATTTCTCAATCAGCAACACTCCCAGCAGAATGTGAACACCTCAGTGAGTAGAAACATTCAACACAATCGTAAAGTTACACTATACAGTTCTCCTTACCAAGCTTCTCTTAGTGATGGCAACAGGACACGTCCTATAATTCATATAATGTTAACAGCAATAACACGTGAAAATTATCTTTTCTTACACCGTTCTATAGAAGCAAAGATTTTGAAGGTCTTCTTATCGTTTATTACACCGTTCTATACAAACAAAGATTTTGAGGATCTTCCTAGTGCACTTAATTAAATTTGTTAACTGACCAAGAGCTGGTCTCTAGCTTAGCGGGAACAAATCAACTGGCAATGAACTTTGAAAGTATTCTGTTAATCGCTACTGGCATTAAAACGTATTCCAAAAAAATGTTTTGTGACGTTTTACATCTTGAGGCAAACTTCATTTGACAGATAGAAACGTGTTTGTTTCCAAACTCCTCTAGAAAGTTTTAATTAGCGTACTGTTTCACAACACAAAGCTGTTAGAAATGCGGAACATCTAGTCTCTCTGTCCATGAACAACCAGGAATGCCTAAGAGAAGAAAATCCAAAAATTTAAAGTAAATTATTCTGTAGCGTAGAATATGCGTAACGTAACAACTCGCCTCCAACACGTCATAAGCATCGACCTTCATTAGATCTGCAATGGCCACAAATGCTTCAAATCAAGCAAAGAGGGTTACCTTGCCACGAACACATATCTGTACAAATACAAACGTCAGGTTGCATCTGTTAAAAATCCGGGTAAAACTCTACACTAAGGTAGGGAACTGCGAGATTCGTGAGTCCACGGCTACAGCTCTACCCATCCCCTTCCTATCCCGCCAACTAATCAACTCAACCCCCCCCAACACCATCGTCACAATAGTGATGGGCTACAGTCAGATTTAAATTGGGGTCTAAATAATGTGGAAGTCCGCTGATCAAAACCATTAACAATCTACGAATCTTCCCGGAGACTCACTACAATCACGAAGGGGAAAAAGGGTGTCACCCATACTAAACTGGCATTTGGATGACTGAAGGGCTCAGACAGAAAAATTAAAAGTCCTAGTACATACAAAAACTTTCTGTGTATGTGAGACCCGAGTTTCACCTGGCTTATACAACTTTGAAATAACTTCCGGGAATTCAGGCAGGTAACACTTTCAGCGACGCCGATATTTCGGCGGGAGAACACCCCGCCATTTTCAAGGCAAAATGCAACGGACAGACGACGTACATGCAAATTTAAAACACTTGTTCTCGGACTGGTGCAGGAAAGATAACACACACACTGAACACTAGTGCCACCAAAGACGACCAAAGTCAGAGATATCGATAGTGAGACTACGGTGTAGCCGGCCGTAGTGGCCGTGCGGTTCTAGGCAATACAGTCTGGAACCGAGCGACCGCTACGGTCGCAGGTTCAAATCCTGCCTCGGGCATGGATGTGTGTGATGTCCTTAGGTTAGTTAGGTTTAATTAGTTCTAGGCTTTAGGTGACTGATGACCTCAGAAGTAAGTCGCATAGTGCTCAGAGCCATTTGAACCATTTGAACTACGGTGTATATTTCCACCAGATAGACACTTCAAACCCTTTGCAACCTAATGCTAAGCATAACTCTGAGGTAGAACAGCAAAAAGTGGAGTCGCTGTGCTGCCTTGTAAATTATCAGTCACCACACATCACCCTTATCATTTGACTACAGACTGTATCTGTGTATTCCAGATGATAACATAATGTCAGTGTACTGTATGCAGTTTCCCCATCATAAGAACTCAAAAATAAAGAGGACACCTTATTCAAGACCTTGCAGCAACGTTTCTTCGGACTACTTATCAAGTGCATTGTGTCCATTGCACATGTATGTAACACACTGAATGAAATTCCTTAGTAAATAGTCTGACAAAATGAAATTGTTCATGGCGGCATTTTTAACGTAATACACTTATTTTTAACAACTTTCTAGACAGTAATGAATAACTTTCGGCAGGAGAAACAGGAAGCTGAAAATCTGTGGAGGAGTGCATGATACTAATAGTTCCCAAAACTGGAAGCTGTCACGACACAAAATTGTAAAACTCGTTGAAATTTTGTGTAGAGAGGCCTCGCGAGAAACCATAGCCAAACTATGTTTGATATTTATAGCATTGTCAGGGGGCACCCCAGGATTTCCTTTAGTTTTTCACTTTATTGAGCTTTAAATAATGGTAATCCACAAGAACGACCACTTCAGAAGAGCTCATGATTGCAACTGAAAAAGAAACGTGATTCCTGCTGCCTTGTTGTAGTATGACGAGCTTGGGATAGGTGTCATTGCCGGCTTTAGGTTAGTTTAAGTAGTTCTAAGTTCTAGGGGACTGATGACCTCAGCTGTTAAGTCCCATAGTGCTGAGCCAATTGAATCATTTGATAGGTGACATTCAATGCATTATATTTCTGGTGTGCACTATTTATACTCGTCTGAAATGCTTTTGTTTTACAAAATCTTTATGAATAAATAGGTCTTTACACACTGTCTTCATTTTTTAAATCGTTTTATAACACAGGTAGAATGGTGTAAGTTAAGTAAAGTAAAAAATTTATAATGATTGCAGTTCATATTTTATGACATGGATATCAAAAGGTAGGAGATGTTGCACTATGATGGTTGATGGGTGGTTCTGCTGACGAAGACCAGGTAACAGTGACCCAAGGACCGAATCTCGAGACGGTTGTCGGATGCTCCAGAGCCTATCGTGAATGACAGCATCTGGACAGTGAGGTTGACGCCCGAAAAACGAGTACGATGCCTCAGCGTAGTTTGGTTGCATCTGAAACAGGCGTCACCTACTTGTCCATCGATATGAGGTTACTTGGAACCGTTGTGCAAAGGAATCAGAAAAATACAACACAACTTACATAGATTGTGCTGAAAGGAATGGCATTGGTAAAGCGCAAATATTCTTTCAAATAAATACAGTAATAATCCTTTAAATAAAAAAGTGTCCACAGTCATCTGGGGCTGACTCCTTCACTGCACCGCGTAGCGTCCAGTACACCATGAATTAATGTTTTCACTTCGATCAGAATCTTTTTCTGGCAACAGTCAACTGCATCGATGTACGTGGGATAACGCTTTATACACACACTTATGTCTTACATTAGATTTGTTTATTACCCATTTCCAAGATGGAACACGTTCACATTGGAAAAATACTCACTGTAACAACGTAACTGGTTACGTAGCATGCATATCATTTGAAATTGATACAATAGGTATTTTTCCACTGTAAGTATGATCCATTATCAAAATTGGCAATGAATAAATGTGTTACATGGCAACAAAAGTATAACACGCTTTTCTAAAGGTTCATCGCTTTGAATCAGTAGATGACCTCAACAGCAGCATTGTAAATTTAATGTTAGCAACATGCAGTGAGACAATGTCTCTCTATTTTCTCTGCATTTCCAGTACAGTTAAGTCAATAACCACCACAAACACACAGCAATTCACATTTACATCTACATCCATACTCCGCAAGCCAGCTGACAGTGTGTGGTGGAGGGTACCTTGAGTACCTTTATCGGTTCTCCCTTCTATTCCAGTCTCGTATTGTTCGTGGAAAGAAGGATTGTCGGTATGCCTCTGTGTGGGCTCTAATCTCTCTGATTTTATCCTCATGGTCTCTTCGCGAGATATACGTAGGAGGGAGCAATATACTGCTTGACTCCTCGGTGAAGGTACGTTCTCGAAACTTCAACAAAAGCCCGTACCGAGCTACTGAGCGTCTTTCCTGCAGAGTCTTCCACTGGAGTTTATCTATCATCTCCGTAACGCTTTCGCGATTACGAAACGATCCTGTAACGAAGCGCGCTGCTCAGCGTTGGATCTTCTCTGTCTCTTCTATCAACCCTATCTGGTACGGATCCGACATCGGTGAGCGTTATTCATGCAGTGGGTGAACAAGCGTACTGTAACCTACTTCCTTTTTTTCGGATTGCATTTCTTTAGGATTCTTCCAATGAATCTCAGTCTGGCATCTGCTTCACCGACGATCAACTTTATATGATCATTCCATTTTAAATCACTCCTAATGCCTACTCCCAGATAATTTATGGAATTAACTGCTTCCAGTTGCTGACCTGCTATATTGTAGCTAAATGATAAGGCATCTTTGTTTCTATGTATTCGCAACACATTACACTTGTCTGCATTGAGATTCAATTGCCATTCCCTGCACTATACGTCAATTCGCTGCAGATCCTCCTGCATTTCAGTACAATTTTCCAATGTTACAACCTCTCGATATACCACAGCATCATCCGCAAAAAGCCTCAGTGAACTTCCGATGTCCTTCACAAGATCATTTATGTATATTGTGAATAGCAACGGTCCTACGACACTCCCCTGTGGCACACCTGAAATCACTCTCACTTCGGAAGACTTCTCGAACATAATACGTGTTCCAAAATTCTAGAACTGATCGACGTTTGAGATATAGGTTCTGCACATCTGTTAGACGTCCCTTCTTGAAAACAGGGATGACCTGTCCCCTTTCCAATCCTTTGGAACGATAAGTTCTTCTAGAGACCTACGGTACATCGCTGCAAGATGGGATTGGTGCTGGCAATTTGATAAGGCAAACCTGGCCGATTTTGTTTGTGCATGATGCATACATTTAGGATCAAGTATACAAACAATGCTAAATTATCAGCCTCCTCTTCCTGTTAACCAATTCTTTGTCTAATTTATTTATGGACCCCTGGAGTTGAATTGTGACCTCGAGGGATTATCCACCCTCCTGAGAAAGCCCCACCCATGCCTCTCGCACTCCTCCTCTCCCAACCTCTGGAGGAGACACATTTCTCTTGTCATTCCTCCAAAGTCCAGTTTACAGTCACTCTTCCACGTTTCCTCCACTTGGGAAATCCCCCAGGCTTACTGTACACACTTTCACACGCGCCTCGTGTCTCCAATCAGTATATTGGTGGGAAAAAAACTCACTTTTCGCTGAGAGAGGTATGTAAGATAGATTGTTTATTTGTTTACTTTATTTTGGGGGGGGGGGGGGGGTGTCCTCCACAATCCCCAGCCCCTCAACCCCACCCTCACATTTTCCATCATGTGTGTAGCCGTTGCCTCAAATATGAACACAAAACCCCCTTCCACCTTCACTTGTGAATGGGCGGTAAACTGGCTGGAGTGGAAGGTACTGTCTTTACTTTTGGTGGGAAATGTGTTCGGTTAACAAGGTGTTGGTGATGGATGCAGAAGATTTTAATAAGTGTATTACCTGTAAGCATACAACCGGGGACTGCATTCTACAGCCTTCTATAGAACAGATGGAAGGAACTGATAATGAATAATTATAGGGGGAATACCTTTCAAGAGGATATAGGACGATAGACTGAGCATGTATTACTTTACTCATAAAGAATACTGCCTGTAATAGAACTGCTAATGTTTTTCTATTTTTTTCTTTTTTTTTAAATGGCCAGTCAGTCTAGGGTGTTTAAGACAGATTTGTCCTTTTCAACTACCACAAACTGAATGAAGCTGAGATATTCACCTTGGAGTATGGTCTCAACTGAGGAAGCTTGAAACGAATTTTCTCTCATTTCAAATTGAGTGCACGTATATGGTCACTTTGCTGTGAGCTCTAGTCCACAATACTACTCGAAATTGGCGGGGAAGTCACAGAATAATTGCCTCCAAACGATCTACAAATGTATATCGCCTGGGGAAGATGTATACAGGCCCATACATACGTGGTAAGATCGACAGGACATCAAAAAACCACTGAAGTGCTGAAGAGTAGCCTCCTACCGATCTACAAATGTAGAGCTACTCAGAAAAGTGTACAAAAATACGTGGTAAGAAAGCAAACTATCATTGAAGTGTAAGAAGGCCAATACACACTACCACAACTCTTGGAAAATACGTCACTACTCCAATTACTTATCTAAATTGTAATAAAAAAACCATCACTTTTGAACAAAATGTCATAATGCCACATATGCGCTAATATTTATGAAAAATCATTGTAATAACACAACTACTACGATAACTAAGAGTAAAATATATCTCCAGGACAGAGACGATTTAGCTGCACATGTGATCACCCAAAAGTGTGCATACAATCCAACCATGTCAGAAACAATTTTATCTCCTTCCTTACTTCCCCTTTTCCAATAACTCCTCCTCCGATAGCTAGACGTAACGGTGTTCCAGGCCTGCACTAGAATTTCCCTGTTGCTGAAGGTACACGAAGAAGTTGCGGTGTGACTCTTTATAAATATGTAACGTGTGAATACACAAGCACCCTCGAATACTGCTGGTTCGCACGCCAATCGGCCACAAATTAACAAATGCAAAATATTTTCATTGTGTTGTAAGGATTGACATTTGAAAACCCAAGTGCACCCCTACCACAACGTTTCCAGTTAACGTATCCTGCAAAAAAAAAAAAAAAAAAAAAAAAATGTGTTTACGCACACTCCTGATAATGACGAATGCAGTGTCACCAGACTGGAGGAGTGTCAGGAGCCACGGCCACACGAGCCGTGCCAGACGTTGCAGCCGCCTCTCCAAGGTATTCACACATCAGCTGCAGCGGGTGCAATGAGGACAGAGAGGCCGTCACTGTGAAGTCCCAGAAGGCAAGCCATCACTGTACACTGGGGAACAATCGTCTAACGCAAAAACTTATCATACTGAATCTTCTCAACATTTCATGTAAAAATCGGATAGTACACACACCACACATAACAGCTTCCGTCGCTGCACAATCAGAGTAATTGCTAGATCGCTATTCAGCTATCCAGAGGGCGCTGTGAGCCCCGCTACCAGAATTTGACCCCAAAATTGCGCCCAAGAGCCGACTAGCTGGATTCTTTCCTTGCACCTGTCTGTTGCACGAGATTAAGCACGACTTCAGATCGCATAATGCGTCATGACGACTCTTGTCCTCTGCCCATGGCACACTGCGTGACAAGCAGGTGTGTCTTGCAATTACACCCTGGAACAGACTCTCCAGGAGGTGCTCTTTTCAGGTAACACGATGGAGAACTGATATTCGAAGCTGACTACAAAAGGATTCTACTTCTACCAACATATAGGTCCCTATCTCACGTAACGACCATAGAACATGCTACGAGATATTAACGATCCTATAGAGGTTAAAGCGGTCTTTTTCTCTCTCGCTGTATTTGCAAGTGGAATAGGAAAGGAAATATCTAATAGTGGTGCAGGGATATCCTCTGCCAAGGATTGCAAACTATACCGTTATAGATGTAAATTTAGCCTACCTATTAAGATGTCAGTCCAACCACTTATAGGCAGATAAACCTCATGGAAAAATGTTACCCCTTATTTGTCAAGGAAGCAAAAGAACTTCTGCTGCTGATTGCCTCTCTGTAAAAACCTTCGGGTTATAATATTCACAACAGTGCACAAAAAATTTCAGGAACATAGCATCAAAATTTCTTTGGTAATGAATGATTGTCTATAAATATTCCCTGCACATGACCTACACTCCTTTTTCACATTTCTATGATTGCTACGCTAGAGATACGAAAGTGTAAGGGTGTCATAGTCTTTGATGACTGCGTAGTATTCCGTGAGAGAAATGTCACCTTTTTTCCAAATGGTGCGTAACTCCATAATACGAATCTAACAGTATCACACTGCTTCCATTAAACTTTTTCATGAAAACTATAGTATCGCACACCATACACTGACCAGCCGGAATATTATGACCACCTACCTAATAGCCTGTAAGTCCAACTTTGCCATGGATAACAATTGTTATGTTTCATGGTATGGAAGCAGTAAGGCGTTTGTAGGTAACTGGACGGGGTTGGAACTACATCTGCGCATACAAGTCACCTAATTCTTGTAAATTCTGTAGATAGGGGCAGTGAGCTATGACGCAATGTTCAATCGCATCCTAGACGTGTTCGATTGGGTTCAGACCTTACGAGTAGGTAGGCCAGCACTTCAGCTTGAACTCGAGACAGCGTTCCTGAAACCACTCCATCAATCTTGCTAGCCTTGTGACTTGGCGTGTTATCTTGTTGAAATGTGCCACCGCTGTTGTAAAACATTATCGTCATGAAGGACTGTACATGGTCTGCAACCAGTGTCGTTTCTTCTTGACCATCATGGTGCCTTGCACGAGCTCTACTGAACTCATGGATGCCATGTGAATATTCCCCAGCATAATGTAGTCGCCACAGCTGCTCTCCAGCCCACAGTACAAATGTCAAGAAGCTGGTCCTCTCGAAGAATACAGATCCGTGTACTTCCACCATGATGAAGGGTATAGCAGTTCATCAGACCATGCAACCCTCTGCCACTGCACCAGTGCCGATGGTCACATGCCCATTTCAGTCGAAGACGATGATGTAGGGGTGTTAACTCTGGAACATGCACGAGTTGTTGGCTGCAGAGCCCGATAGTTAGGAGCTTCTGTGAAAGATAGCCAATCTTGGAATCTTGTGTTCGTTTAAATTTGGCATGCTGTTTTCGTTGTTTCTGCAACAGGGTTCTAATTCGTTTTATATACCAAGCGGGATCAGCACCGTCGTTTGTAAATTTATTTGGCACGAATTTTTCAATTGCTCTCGAAACGATTTCTTTAAATTCAAGCCACATATGGTCTCCACTTACATTGTTAATTTGGAAGGAGTTAAGATTGACTCTGAGGAAGGCACTGAATAAATGTGCTTTCTCAACATGTCTGTACCCTCTCCGTCGCTATCTCGAAGCATCTGGTGTTGAGGGAGCTGGCAATTGATGTTGGTGGCGATGTCCCTCTGATGCGTAGAGGTATTTACAATTTTTGTTTTCATGTATTTGTTATTGTAATTTACAAAAAAACTGATTTTATATAATGCAATTTTATTTTATATAATATATTTTAGATCATTTATCTATATTTATAATTATTTTAAATAATATATTTTATATAATATATTTTATATAATTTTATTTTATATAATGCAATTTTATATAATGCAAAAAATTTCTGATAGTGGCAAAAATTATTAATTGATACATATCATATTACTCTAATTACGTCCTACCACTTCTTCGCCCTTTTATTTTAAAGCATTTGTGATAATTTTCGAATAGTACGTTTTTTAGATAATGGATTATTCGTTCTTCATCTTCAATGTTGATTTTCTGGTCCTCTACCACTCTCTGCGGTGAATGAGACAATGCATTGGCCAGAATATTTTCATATCCTGGTATGTATGTGATTGAAAAGTCATACTCCTGCAATACTTGCGTCCATCTTGCCAAATGTCCGTGGGTTAATTTGGAAGAGATTAAAGACTCTAATGCTTTCAGCCAAACAGAAAATGTGGAAATTTTTGAAATGCCCATACTGTGGCTAGAGCTTCTAACTCCGTTATAGAATAATTTTTTTCAGCTTCCGATAGTACTCTACTTGCAAAGGCTATTGTTTTAGGTAGTTTCTTACCGTTTTCTTCAATTTGTTGAAATAATACCGTCGCCAGCCCGATCTTTGCACTATCAGTAACTAGACAGAACTCCTGACTTTAATCTGGGTGTGATAAAATCGGAGCATTAGTCAGTGCCTCCTTCAGCTTACGAATTTCTTCTTCTGCCTGTTTATCTCATATCCAGGGTATATTTTTCCCCGTCAGCGTATATTGTTTAGGTGCTGCAAGAGTGTCTATCCATATAAATGTTTTGCAAAAATTTATCAACCCCAAGAATTCCCTTAAACTTTTCTTGTTGTAGGTAGTAGGAGTATTACGAATAGCGTTCATCTTCTACTCGTCTGGCGTTATACCTTCTGCAGATATGTTATGTCCTAAAAATTTAATTTTTGACTTTCCAAAATGCGATTTGGTAATGTTAACGGTGACCCCATGTTTTTTCACAATTTGTAGGAAATTATCCAGTATATAATTATGTTCTGCCCAAGATGCCTCCTCCACAAGAACGTCGTCCACATAGCAAGTAATTTCCTGAAGTATGTCGAGATTCAGTGTAGAGTTCATACCGCGAATAAAGGCAGCTGACGAAATTTTCAGATCAAATGGTAAACGTTTGAATTGGTAACAACGACCAAAGACAATAAAGGCCGTGTATTTTCGACATAAAGTTTCCAATTCTATTTGCCAAAAACTTGAACGCAAATCGATGGCTGAAAAGATCTGTACTCCATGAAACTTCTGAATCAACTCCTCCAATTTCTCCGGTCTATCTTTTTCCGAAATTATGATTGTATTTGTTTTTCTCGAATCGAGTACCAAACGTATGCTCCCGTCCTTCTTACTATGTGTAAGGGTGAATTATATGGTGACTTGGCTGGTTCGATTATGTCATCATCCAACATGTTTCTGATCTCAAGAAATACTTGCTCTCGATAACTATATGGTATGGAATAAGGTGGAACACAAAAGGGATCATGATCTTTGACCTCAAATTTGTATTGAAAATCTTTAATGCTACCCGTCTTTGGTGCAAATACCTCTGCATGTGAGCTCAATATGCCTTCCAAATTTTTCCTATCCTGGAGCGAAATATCATCTATTTCCTCTATCTTATTACTAATCTCTTGATGAATTTCTTCTATTATTTCTGGTGGGAATGGGTCAGGGTTTTCCTCAAACTTATATCTAGGGTGTTTCTCCTCCTCTATTTCATCCCCATCTTGACTTAAATGCAATTGCGTTACTTTTCCCTGTTCTTTATCGTCATTCCAAGCCATTTTCATTTTTTCCTACTGTCGCCTGTTGATATTTTACCGGTAACTTCATTCTACATAGACGTATCAACTCTCCGTTACTGTATGGTTTGTCTAAGCATTGATTCTTTTTGTCCATTGTCTCAAAGAATTTTACCATACTTTTCTCCCATGAGTTTTCATATGGTGTCATCTGAAGTAACTCGTATTTAATTTTGTTTTGCGCCAACTTAGACCAATATCTGCCATTCTGAACTGTAGGTAAGGCGTACAGGTAGCAGCGGTCTTTTGCATCACCTCCGCTATTGTTCCTGACATGTGCGCACAAATTAAGTCAAGTTTGTGAGCCACGATCCAATGGTTTGTCAAGCGTACTTGGAACTGATCGATGAATGTGCGTGCATGCAAGCTACAACCTTCTTCCTTGAAATGTTGAAATTTTCTAACTGTTAGGAAGTGGTCTGTATCATATCTACTCATAAATCCGGTTTTTGGCTAATTCCAGGACTCAAATAATCTGCCACTTCTTGTGTCATCTTGCCTATTCTCTGGTAATCTACTACCTGTCTGCATATCCTCAGTTTCCTGCCTCATAATTGCATCATATCGTAACTTTGGTGAACAAAAGTGTTGTTCGTTTGTCTCAACTCTCGTTATTCGCGGTACTGTACCTATGATACTGTTAAATTGTGTCAGTGGTGTTACTGGTCCAGTCGCCTGTCTTTCTATTGGTATCAGGTGACTGTATGTGTCCTGTTTTTCTAGATACTGTGCCTGGTTCTGTGGTATGTCATGTATCACTTTAATTAGGGTTTTCTGTTTCGATTTCTGTGTGAGTATTACGTCTGGCCTCGGTTCTACTTGAACTTTCTTAGACGGCGAGTGTTCGTGTACTGAATTAATGCTTGACGTATCAGTAGTTTCGCTACACGTGTAATCGGTCTCGATCGTTTCTTCGAAAGTTTGTAACAACTCTGTTCGCAGCTTTTCAAACTAACCTTTGTTTTTAAGATCTGCCTTATTGATCCGCTGATCATATTTTTTCAGTGCAACTTTTGCGACCTTGCTTTGAATTGCTTGTTCTTCCGAAATTTTTATTGTTGTTTGAGTCGTTTTTTTTTCGTAAAACGTTCCACCTTTTTGTCAACATTTACGATGTCCAATTGGACCTTGTCCATGTCAGTGCGTAATTGCTGCTGACTTTGTGTTAGTACCTGAATTCTTTCTCTAGAGCTTTCGCGAGTTTGTTTATCTGTGCGATCTGACTATCAATTCTAGCGATCCCTTCTTCCATCTGGATTTTAACATGTTGAATCTGTATGTTTATCTCTTGTCTCAAGTTCTGATTATCCTGTTTCAATTGCTGATTCTGTTTCGTCATCTGTGTATTAATACCCTGATTCTGTTTCGTCATCTGTATATTCTATTTCGTTATACTATCGTTCATTTTTTGTAACATCTCCATGATCGCGTCCTGTCCTGTAACACTGCCTTCAGCTGAACTGCTGCACTGTGCGTTCTCGTCTGTTGTTTTCTACTCGGTCATTTACGTCGTTTACTGAGCTATGCTGTGGCGTTTCTAAGTTTGATAACTGCAACAATCCGTGCTGTCCTCGCTTCTCCCTGTGTTGTTCTTCGTGTTGAGGACTAGTTGCGTATGTCACTGAACCATTAGGTGGCGCAAACGACTCCGCCCACTGCCCTCTCTATTGTGTATGTCTTGTGCTTGCAGGTACAGTTGTGTCTGTTACGGTGCCCTTTCGCGGCGCTCGCAATTCCACAAAATTCTGTGCCTGTTGCTGAGGCATATTTAGAATGTGTACAAGAGGTTCGACGTATTCTGAATGTTCCCCCTCTTCCTCACTGTCTACTTCTCTTTGGACGTCAGCTAACTGCCGATTTATTGACTGTATTGACGCGTGTTCTGTCTCTGAATATGCGCCGAACAAACGCGTTTCTTTAGTTCGTTTCGCTGCTAATCTTTGCCATTTCTTGCGTGGGCTATCTATTTCTGGCTCAGAATGTGCCCTACACGGAATTTCGTATTCTGTAAATTCGATGTTCTCATCCCTTAGATTCCCATCTGTCTTATCTGTCTCAATTATATCCCAATCTAACTGAGCCTGCTGATTCTGATACTCACCGGCTGTTCTATTCTCTGATTCACCGTCTGTCCTATTCTCAGGTTCACCGCCTGTCCTATTCTCAACAAGCTCGTTTATTTGCTGTTTATCTGACTGATTCTTCTCCATCCTGTCTACTTGCTGTCTATCCCGTAACCTTTTCCCTTGTGCTCTTGTTAACATGGAAGTTCTTTCAACACACCACAACCTTATCTACAAAACTGTACGAGCACTTACCAGTTGGTTGAAACAACAACAACAACGTCATGACTTATCGGTTGTTCTGTCTGCTCTGCTACAGTCTCCAATCTCCACCTGTGAGCTTGCAAAAGGAGAAAAATGTTATTTCTTAATTGTAACTCATTTGATACTGCGTCTCTCTATGTTTCTGCATCTCCCTGCATCTGTGTCTATCACCTGAAATTCCTATGCCCTAACAGCTACTCAAAAATCGTAAAAATCCAAAATTTTCCAACACAATAGCACAAGATCTTATCCCTACAATTCTACTTGTATCTGTTCTAATCCATAATCTTTGCAAACAACTCTTTAATAAGAAACTTCCTGGCAGATTAAAACTGTGTGCCCGACCGAGACTCGAACTCGGGACCTTTGCCTTTCGCGGGCAACTGCTCTACCATCTGAGCTACCGAAGCACGACTCATGCCCGGTACTCACAGCTTCACTTCTGCCAGGAAGTTTCATATCAGCGCACACTCCGCTGCAGAGTGAAAATCTCATTCTGGGAACTCTTTAATACATTAAAGAAAATTTTTTCAAAGTGATAATGCTGCTACCTGATGTACCTAACTACCATATATCACGTGTTATGACACTTTTCTATCTTGATAACGTACCTATTTTACCTATACTGGCAGTTTTACCTATCCTGGCAATTTTGCCTATCCTGGCAGTTTTACCTATCCTGGCAGTTTTACCCATCCTGGCAGTTTTACCTATCCTGGCAGGGTCGCCGTTTTCTGTGAGTGTGTGCGTTTTATTTTGTCAAGTTACACAATGGATTGATCCAAAAAGTACCCTTGGCTCCTGCAAGAAACAATTTCCACCTCACACTACTACAGAAGTCAGACACACGCTCCTAATCTACGAACAAGAACTGCTTGAAAAACATTCACCAACAAGTATCTTCTGGAGTTGTCCACTGCAAGGAAAAGACACAAATATATTCTATATTCTTATGTAACTAGTGGAATACTTGGGCACTGGAGTATTGCTAGTTAGTGTAAGAAAAACATTAAATGAAAGAAAAATATTATTTATTCCAAAAAAGTTCTGAGAAATCAAATGAAACTTTTTCTTATAAAACAATAAATTTCCGGGTTCTTTTTGGAACTGAGATTGCCTCTTATGGGTAGGAATGCTATTATTTTACAAAGTATGGAATGGTTCTTTCTCCCTTTTCTTTAAGAATGTTATTTACGTGGCAGAATGGGTGAGAGCTGCGCCTACACAACTTCAATAACTTTTCTAGGTATAGTCAAGGCTGTTGCGTGAGAAATGTAATGAAGTGCACTGTTATGGAGAACATATGGAGCTCACATACGCTCTAGCGCACAATACCGTGAGCTGCGACGACTGCTGCCTGGGTCACTCGCTGCTGACAAATAACACAACTATCTCTTTCTATCTAGATTGACCTTCGCCAATCAAACTGTCCCTATGCCTTGATGAAGTCAAGGACTCCTATCCACCCCTAGTCTAACCGTTGGCATGGTACACCAGTCAGATAACCAGTTCACCGCAATGCCACTCAGTATTCACTCACAGGCGTTTAACTAGTGCTCTGTCCATGTTCACACCGCACAATGTGGTGGCCAAACACAGTGAACAATGCTTAATAGCGAGCGACTCAATATAGAGTATCACTCCGATTTGCTAACGACAGAGGTGCTCTCCCAGTGAAGTATTGAGGAAAGACTTTGTTTCCTGCTCTTTGCGTACATGTATGAGCGCACTCGCTCTCATTACGTGTTCCCGCTCCAAGAGCGACAATGGAATGGCTCCCCTTTTTCTGGAAAAGTTGCAAGGGTATATCATTCGCTGTCTTCCCTCACTGCTCTGGCTCTTTGCGTCAGACATATTCCGTCAATCAGCATTGCTCTTTTAAGCGGGAGGATGATGTTTCGTTTAAGTATACCAATGCAGAAATATGTAGCACCTCCGTTAGGCATAGACTGTCCTACTGTGAGAACTCCATAATTACGCAGTCGGTCCATAAAAAAATGCATCCTCTGGGCACTCCCACACAATGTAGCGTAACTTGTTTTTAAGTCAAACGCGGGGGTCGTTATCCCTTCGCTCTGGCAAAAGCTGTCCTTCCTGTGGGTGGTCGTTCCAGCCGAAGTAGGTGTGCGCTGACCCACCCTTATGAAGGGGCAGGCCTCCCAGTGAGCCGGTTGCCTCCCTAGAACGAAAATTCCTGTGGCCGTCATGTTGTGTATGCAACCCTCGACTTATTCAACTTCAGTGCGCACTTGCGATTTACTTATTAGATTTGCATATCGCTTACATGAATTCATACAAAATTGACTCTACCTTATTGCGATTGGGTTCGAATGAAGCGTCTTGATGTGCAGAATACGATTGTGAGGACGGAATATATACGAAATGAAGGTCAGGAGACCACGCCACCTTACAGCTTTCACACAGGAAATTACTATGGAACGGATAAAAAGAGCTTTCAGTGACCCCACAGATATTTCAAACGCAGTTATAACCAACTAGGGCCTTCGTTGTGGACATACAAGGAGGGAACGTCACATCAATGGTTTGCTCATTAGAAACTGAGCATCACTTCAATCTATGTTATAAAGAAAAGGAACTAAACGTAGCGTAGTCAAAATAACCACTGTAGAGAAACTACGAAAAACGTGGATTCGCGTGGCTGGACGAGCATTTCAGCATCGTCCCTGCCTTAGTTACTGAACCAGTTTGCATGTCTTCCACTAGCTGTCAAATGCAAAAATTGTTATGCGGATTGTTCATCCTGTATCGTATTAACGATTTTGATCATTAAGTACCTGTTCTTTTCCTGCTAGACAGACGTACCAATATTTCCATTTATCTCTACTGAAATCCTCTACAGTATAGACGTTTTCGATGTAAGAGAGGTTGTTTGAATAAATTATTTGCATTTAAAATAAGTTATTGAAGAGCGTTGCCTTTCAGGTTCATTAAACCATTTTCCACAGCTCGTCTATGCTACTGACCACTGGAGTTTACGTTCAGCCCTTGTTGCTTCTGACGAACGTTAATGACAAGGAGAAATAAGCATCGTAATTCTTGTTAATTTTCATGTCTGAGCATCCTTTATGGCACAGTCTGTATCGTCTAAACCTTGCCATCACTATAGTTAATTACCCAGCAGGAGTAACAGTAGTGATATGGAGCTCGTTTTTCTTTTTTCGCAAAATGACATTATTATCAGTTCGATAATAAAAAGTTGATGAATATCGTTAGTTAGGCAGAAAGACAACACAATAACTTTACTTACATGTCTTTTCATTACAGTAATCAGTTCAAGTGTTAGTATGAGGGCTTGTTGCAAAATAATGGCTCCGAATTTTTCATGTGAAATCTGTTAAACTTTATCATTAAAACAAACTATAGTAACATTCTACATCTTTGTTCTTCACATCTAAATGTTTACTCCTCAACATGGTCGCCCTGATGACGAGCGCATTACACGTAACTAGAAACCGGTATGATGATGCTGTCACTGTAGAATGTCTGACATTGTCGACGTTACTGCAAGCTTGCCTGCACCACTTCATTGCTAATAAAGTGAAGTCCACAGAGGTGTTCCTTCGGCTTTCGAAGCAGATGAAGACAGGATGGAACAAAGCCGAAGCTGAATGTACGATGATTGATGTCTAAGAACCCGAGGCGTCGGCTTGTTGCAGACGTCGCTACGCTCGTGTCTGGTCTGGCACTGCCATGGTGAAGGAGAGGGTGCTCTGTGTGTGGATCAATACTTCGAATTTGTGATTTCGTCTCTCAGGAATCGTAGAGGTTAAGTCAGACAACGCCCTGACGCACATCAAAATTCGATGTTCTCTACCGGCAGAAGGATGCAGTTTGAGTAAGCGAAGTGGAAAAATCGACTAAATAATATCTGTGACATGTATTTCTTCAGCCAATGTACACAACAGAATAAAAAATTTTGAGGAATTACTTTTCCACAAGACCTCGTAGCTGAGATTTATTCTCCATCCAAGGAGTACTTACCAGTCTGAGATGCTCCGCACTTGTGGGTTTAATTTCGTAAATACATTTTTCCATTTATATCGCCACTTTTAATACAGTCATTGAATTCTGTCTTCTTTGTATGGGTTTCGTCTCTGTTTTACACATTAAATATATCAAAACCATTAATAATCTGTGTTATAGCTTTTCAAATTTTATCTCTAATGACATTACTGCCGACATGGTTCATAACTTCCTGAGAACGTGTTTAGCCAGTCAGTATCTTCTTATCTTCATGGATTGTGGCACTAATTGTTGGATATGTATTTCTATTTTCTAAGCCTGTAATTAAGGTCTACTTAAGTTTTGTCAGCTTTCAGTGATGTGTCACTAAAAGTACTTACAATTTCTTCATATACAGTTGTCATAAAATGCATTAGACAGCCAATTGAAGATTGTGATGCAGCTGCGATTGGTTACGTATTTGTCCAATGGCATTTATTTATATACCAGCTAAAGAGTTCACAGACATCCGTTATAAATACAACAGTATTCAAGTTTTCGTTAATTTCATAAACTGTCATATAAGTGTAGCATTTAAACATATGTGAAGTGTGAAAGAGAGAAATGCAAACTGGACCGTATTCCCTACCAAGGATGGGGGATGTTGACAACAGCAGGGGCGGGTCCTGGTGAAGGTACAACGACTCTTTGTTAGATTTTTACTAATTCATACAGCGCAGACATCCTTCTGTATACGCTCCATTTTCTGGCACGGTCCGGCGTTCCCTAGAAATACTGCGGCATCGCAACTGCAGGTGTGTACGTGTGGCAGGTGGCATGCACGCGTTGTTCGGGTCACAGAGCGCTTCGCTGGCGTCTGCGGTTTGGGAGGCGACTGCAGATGGCAGGATGTGGCCGCGGTGCTATCACGGGTGGCAACCAGGGGTTCTGTAACGCTGAAGATGGCGTCGTTCCAGTGGCACGGCGATGGCGTTGCCCAGAGTGCAGGTCTGGCCATCGGCGAGGAGCAGGAGCAGTCGGATGGCCGGCCAGAGAAGACACCATTTATTCTTGCTTTCAACTATTTCATGTGTTATAAAGGCAAGGAATGGACAAGCCACTGTGGCAGTCATAAGTCCCTGCTGTGTCCATCGGTGTCATCGTGTCCAGTCAACGTGTGAAGGTAGGAACCGGGCATTGGGGTGGTCCAAGGCTAGCATGAGTGGATGTTGTGTATTTTGTACAATTAATTCGCAGTTATAATTTGCCAGTATTTATGTAAAGGCAACTGATTAGGAAATGCATTCTACAATTGAAATATAACAGTTGACGACATGAAAGTACAGTTTTATTGTATCAGAATAAAACTATTACAAGGCCAAAAGAAAGATTAAAAAAACACGTAAAACCATGTTTTAAATAATAATTTTTGCACTCAGTTTCTAGACTGATTGGGAAGCTGATTTATTGCATATCGTGAACCAATCAGACACTGTCATAAAAGAATATAAGTTGATTCCACCGGTTTTTGTTGCTAGTGAAAGAGGTAAGTTCTACACTCTAGGAATTTACTGTTTTCCGTGAAAATTGTTGATGTCTTCAGTCAGAAGCACAGCCATCTCGTCTTCACTCAGTCCCAGAAGAGTCAGTTCCTCCAGGATGAGCCGACACACTAGTTCGTGGGACAGTCTGACAGGACTGGTTTACATAGACTCTTTGGTTTCACCACGTAAACTACAATAAACAGGAGAAATATATTTTAACAGAGTTAGAAACTATTAATAGAATTATTTACTATTTCACATTTACTATTGACAACACAGTGATAAGTCATCAACTTTTTACATGGCATGAAGTTCATCTGTTATGGTCGCAAAACAGTGAGATTTTGGAAGGCCTCTGGTAACAGATGCACTACAGAGAATGTCGTTTCCACATGTACCAATGACAGCTCCTTGGGGTCTCGTATTCGTTTAGACGTCACCATTACGGAAAGTATCTTTTTTCGTTCATGCGTTTTTAGTAGGTTTTCCTTCAATGGACTGGGAAGTAGCTTGTCTGATCTGGACCCAAATATTTAGGAAGACATGTTTTAACAGGCTGTGACTGTTGTAATGAGTACTGCAATGCTGGAGCAGGCGTCCTAACTGCTGACAAACGCCCTATGCAGCCGCCATCCTATCCTTAGTGACAGATATTTGGTAGGTGGGCCCTCCGTGTAAACCTGAAGTTTGGTGCATTTCGAGAGAGTTTGGATGTCATAGAACCAATTTCTTCAAGGAGGGTTTTGGTCCCCAAGTGCACGGCATTCAATAAGCCACAAGTCTATTCTGCAACGTGCCAAATCATCACCAAACCTGGGCCTCAATTTCGCAACCCTTGGAGAATCCCGAATTTGGGAGCTGGGGAGTGATGACCACCCCGGTCCCTTGTAACCGTATCAACTTTCCCTACGTGAACGACCTGATACGAGACCGGTGAGGCCTGCGGCTGTACCTTGGAATGAGCAACGTGAAGCGGTACAAAGCGGTTATTCTCTTCTACACATGCAGCACAACCACGGAATTCCCCCGGCCACACACATGCCCACCCAGTACAGATCAGTCATTGTGGATTGACGAAAAATATTTTATATTCAAAATGCGTACAGAAGGAACATGGCCGACGAAAAAGATTTGTAACCAATAATAAATACCTGGAAAAAATTATGCCTAGAGCAATCCTTCTTTCTATGAACTACTGATGCGTCAGCCCCTGCTATTCAAGGGGTGAATTTATTTTCACGTGGATTCAATTACAGTCCAGCAGTCTCAGTTCCATAGTCTCAAACCTCGCCATAAAGTGTTTAACTGGACGCTTCTGGATCTCTGTAGATCTTCCCCATCTAGTACAAGCGTATTAAGATAGTCAAGAGATTTCAGGCATGATCGTTAGAGCAATTAGACTAAACAATTTTAGCATTCCATTCCCCATGAGGCTGTCGAAGGTGAACGTAATAACTGGCATTACCATTGACCATGAGTCTCATATTAACAACAAAACTTTCACACAATTTGAAGACAGTCTCTTCAGGCAACATATATCTACACTGACTTTGCTGGAAGCGCATACTGAACACCATGTTAACAGAAGTCTGGCAACAGCAGGGCCAAATGTTAAAGAAGCGGAAATTGTCAAGATACTGGCAGTACTTCCGACCTGTTGTGCACGGGAGCTGTGGGTGACATTCTATGCTGAGCTTGCTTCCAGTGAATGCTGGATTCTCACATAACTGCTGCCATTCTAGTAGATCCAATTGGGCATTTCTAAGTTCCTCACTTCATTAACGACTATAAACTCGTTGTATGGATCTACTTCCACACTCAGACCTCCTTTTTCTTTTGCCTGGGGGTTGCTTTGTTGTACATGATCATGAACGGCACCTGTCCATGATCCTAAATATGTTGCAAGACTCAGTCTGTAGTAAGAACAGTGTTCGATGTGTGTAATTGTGAGCACTTTATGAGGGAGCTAAGTGAGATTTCTATTTATTCAATAATGTATAACGAGTGTCGTTTATGTACACCAAGCTACAGTGAAAAGAGTGCCCCGCCTTTCATTTTATAATGTTTTACTGTGTATAGACCTAGGTGCCAACCAGGCAACAAAATTACTGACAAAATAAACAACACAGCACGAATATCTGTTGCCTATTAAAATATCTCTTCGCTAAATGTTGAAACCAAAGGCAATGGAGAACTTCATGTCGCGCTATCCAACATAATTCAAATGATGGAACTCAGATTCTACACTGCAGAAAGTTAAAAAATGCAGCATTATTAAGAGTCTAGCAAATAAGTGGAAAAATAGGATTAAATATGTGCAGGAAAATGCTCTGAATAGTTTCGGTGAAGGATCTCGGTGGGTTGCAATTTTGTAAAGTGCATAATCTTGCATTGTTCACGGGGAGGTAACAATTTGCCGTTTAAGTGTGAGGTAAGAGTAGCCACTTTCCTTTTATGGTATAACTAACTCATATTCTCACATTCACTTTGGAACCCTTCACAACGTATTGTACTTAAGAGCCTGTGATTACCTTGTACAAAGCAAATGGTGCTATTGGATGTAACTTACCCTTCGGTAGCAGGTGGTAGCAAGAATACAGCTTCAGTGAATTGGCATACATGTAGAACTTGTTGTCTGCCTGGACACAAATGGTATCCTCGTCTTCTTCCGCGTACGACGCCGCCACCAATGTTCTCACAGCCGGGATGGTGGCGGACGGCTGTTCCTCACTGTGGATGGCGGCAGTGGTCGACTCTTCTGGTTGTCCGTGCACCACCGCAACTGCGACCAGTGCTGTAGAAAACAATGAACATTATTACAGATTGCCACTTTTTCTACTGGCTGCTGGTGCAACTTTACCATCTAGCACTCTAATACTGCTGTATGTTAATGTGACTGCTAGCTTGACAACACTGAGATATAGTACAATTCAAATCACTCGTGCCACAACTCTGCCACTTGCTAATGTGACTCCTCTGACTAGTAATGGTACTCTGTTGTCTGATACTCTCTAAATTCTACATGAAATCCAATGTACTGATATTAGAAAAGCTATAGCATGAGATTACCGCATATTTGTGACATTTGTGTAGAAAGTTTTAAGACGTGCTGTACCACAACACGATACTCTTTTCGGTAGCTAATTGCTGATATAACTAAACATGTCTCTCTTAATGGAACAAAATCGAGACTTGAAAAGATAGTGTCAAGGGTACGATGAGGAAGTGTCACATGGCCACTACTGATCACAATATAATCGGTGTAAAAGAAAAAGTACTGCATATTTTGATAGGTTGTAGTTCAGATCAAACCTTGTGAAATGTCCAGTACAAGTGGGCTCAAACCCGTTTGCTGTAAGACCTTTGAGCAGTAGCAGAAACTGTAAACCGTATTCATAGTTCTGGGTAAGTGGAGTACATACATTAACCCTAACTCAACCAGTATGTATTGTGAACAGCTTGTGAAAACCATTCACGTTGTAATATTTTCTCTGCATTTGCCAGAATAATGGGAGGCTCTTATTACAAAAGGTGAATAGCGAACACCATATTGCGCACATCCTTTAGCGACGACTCACAAATGCAGGTCATATGTAATACCCGATGTCTCATGTATTTTTCAGCTACTTCCTTTCATGAATTTATAACCATTTCTTGTAACTACATCTACTTATGAATTTTGTCATTAGTTAAACTTCATCAAAATATAGATTATGCAGGATAAATAAATAAGAAATAATTATGCACGCAGTTGTAGTAAATACGCTGTCAGAGTCAAGAAAAATTATGTTAAACTAACGTAAAGAATATATTCAAGTAAAAAACATCGTTGTCGCTAACTTATACAGTCCTAGAACAGAGGGCACAGATGAGTTGCGAACATCTGTGGTGTGGTAGAGACATGTGTGTCAGCTCGCAAACGACAAACGGAGATTGTTATCGAAATGGTGTTATAATACGTATGTGGGAAGGCAAAATATATGTAAGTCAAATGGTTCAAATGGCTCTGAGCACTAGGGGACTTAACATCTGAGGTCATCAGTCCCCTAGAACTTAGAACTTAGAACTACTTTTAGAGACATTCTTCAAAGCAGACTTTCCAGACCCAGGTCGTTAACCATCAAGAGCGTACTACTCTCAAACCATAGCTTCCGTGAAAGTCGTAAGTAAAAGAAATAGTTAAATGAAATTCGATCCAGTTAAAGTTACAATTGATTTTCAATAAAATGTCACTGTTAGAAAAAGCATTAGTATCTATAGTTGTTCATACAATCAGATCAAACTAGAAGTGACTCAAATGCAATTCATATTTTATTGACAGAAGTATGATGGCTAACTGATAGTCAAAGAAAGTTAACGAATTTATGTTGCGTTCTGTAAAGGACTTTATTGCATATGTGTACGTAGCATTAGCATTAGCAAATAACATTTGCCATAAATGACGGTTTCTATGGCATCATTTGCGAAGTAAAGAATTGTACCATGTTCTGGTCACAATTTAACATATTTTCAAAGAGACAGCATTATCATGAATTATATAATACAGCATAGCTTCTATGGAACGTTGCTAGTTATTGCAAAATTATAATTAACATTATTTCAGGCTAGATTAATGTCTTCACTGTTCATGTTACACGTGTTTTCACATCTAAGCTCGCGCGATTGCATTTCATTTATCTGGTCCGTTACCTTTCTTGCCCGGCATTTTCGTGATTAGCTATTTATCAAATTTAACTTTTGCCCCTTTTTGTAGATGACGACCTTTCTACTCAGCAATCTAAACTCGTGCAGACGACATTGGCATACGTAGTTACGGTTAACTACAGAAAAACTTTATTTATTCCCTTTCTTTTACATTTATATCATTATTGCACAGAGTAAACACTCTTTTGTTAACGATCAGGTAGTAACTCACTACGATCTATCAGCAAACATTGATATTCGGATTAGATTCCTTGTTTCTATGTACTATGGAACGATAGGTACACGTGTCACAAGAAGCATTTGTCTAGTCCAGTGACAATATGAGGAGTACGCGCTGCTACACAACAACAAAATACCGTGATCCCATTTGATTACTCATTACCTTAGTGCATTCTGTGGGTAATTCGAGATGGCAAACAGCTTACGTAGACTTGATGTGTTTCAAAGTAGTCAAGATGAGCAAGTGCTCATGCCTATTAAGGTGTGCATTTCATAGTCTACGTGCAAAGAAATTTTTTTCTAGTTTCCTTCCATATCACCATCCCTCGAAATTGTGGCAGTGACCCATTTTTCGTAGGGTCTATAAATAGATTTTCAAGCGAATTAATGTCTCAGAAATCGTGTAAAAAGAAGGTAATAAAAAATGTGTATCGTGAAAGAAAATTTGTATATTCTGCCAATACTTTCCAGCAACGAAGAACAGAGGAGCCTTCATTGTACTCGTAAGAAATACTACTGCTCCCGGTATTACATTATCATTGATATCCAATGCCATCACCGAATCTTATCGTACAGTTCCTTTCTGATTTTCCGTTCCAGGAACTGTGGTTGCAGCTACATGCAGGAGATTCACTTTCCTTGTTTTTGAGAAGCTGCGTTATAGTTCGCTCTGTCTTATTTATTACCAACGCTATATCAACAACCGGGATCAAAAAGACGGGTTATCATACCGCACCGTTCACTTCCTTTTCATTCGATGTAGCTGCGCGGAGTAGCTGCGCCGTCTGAGTTTCCTTGTCACGGTCCGTGCGGCTTCCCTTGCCCCGTCGGAGGTTCGAGTCCTCCCTCGGCCATGGGTGTGTGTGTTGTCCATAGAGTAAGTTAGTTTAAGTAGTGTTAGCTGAGTTGACATGTCACACAGGTCTTACGGCAGTCCTCGTTAAATGTGCAGTGAGAAGAGAAAGCTCTAGTAAAAAAGTGAGTTCCTGCAAATAGCTCATAACGCTTTTTTTAAATTCATTTAACACAATTTACGCACAGGCTCGAAATGAAGGTTTTTTTTCTATCAACGAAGCCTCTGATAATGCAGTATTTCCCAAATCCTGAGGAAATTAAATGTATAGATGCCACTGATGGTTTATACTATGCACTTTGCGATCTAAACAGCTTTCCATTTTGAAGATGAGAGCCCTGTACCCAGAGGATAGTACACCTAGGATCTAGGTGCGCCGGCCGTTGTTGGCCAGAGGTTCTAGACGCTTCAGTCCGGAACCGCGCGACTGCTACGGTCGCAGGTTCGAATCCTGTGTCGGGCATGGATATGTGTGATGTCCTTAGGTTAGTTAGGTTTAAGTAGTTCTAAGTTCTAGGGGACTAATGACCTCCGCTGTTAAGTCCCATAGTGCTCAGAGCCATTTTGATCTAGGTGCAGTGCGATTTTAAATACATATACTGACGTAGGCATGCGTATTAAAACACAGACATATCTTACCAGGCATAATACGGCGCTGCGGTCAGCAACGCCTGTATAAGACAACAAGTGTCTGGTGCAGTTATTATATCGGTTACTACTGTTAAAATGGCAGGTTATCAAGATTTAAGTGAATTTGAAAGCGGTGTTATATAGACGGCGCACGAGCGTTGCGACACCGCATCTCCGAGGCAGCGATGAAGTGGGGATTTTCTAGTACAACCATTTCACGAACGTACCATGAATATATGAATATCAGGAAACCGATAAAACATAAAATCACCAACATCGCGGCGGCCGGACAACGGAAACTGGAACAACAACGCCAGGAGAGAATCTTTCATGGTGACTGATGTGCCACACTTCCGCAAATTGCTGCAGATTTCTGTGTAGGCCATGAACGGGTGTCTGCGTGCGAACCATTCAACGAAACTTCGTCGATAAGTGCTTTCGGAGCAGAAGACCCATTCGCATACCCTTGTGACTGCACGGCACAAAGTTTTACGCTTCGCCTGGGATCGTCAATGCTGACATTGGAAGGTTTATGAGTAGAAACATGTTGACTGGACGGACGAGTCTCGTTTAAAATTGCTTGGAGAAAATCTTATGAATCCATGGAAGCAGCATGACAGCAGGGGAGGTTCAAATTGGTGGAGGCTCTGTAATGGCTTGGGACGTGGTCAACTGAAGTGACACGGGATACGTGATTCGTCTAGAAACGACTCTGACGGGTGCCACGTACGTAAGCATCCTCTCTGATCACCTGCATCCATTCATGTCCATTGTGCATTCCGATGGACTGGGGCAATTCTGGCAGGACAATGCGACACCCTGCACGTCCAGAATTGATACAGAGTGACTCCGGAAACACTCCTCTGAGTTCAAACACTTCCGCTGGCCACCAAACTCTCCAGATATGGATTTTATTGAACATATCTGTGATACCTTGCAACAAGCTGATGAGGAAAAATCTCAACCTCCTGGTACTCTTACGGATTTATGAACAGCCCTGAAGGTTTCACGGTGTCACTTCCACGCAGCAGTACTTCAGACATGCCATGTCGAGTTGAGGCACTTTTGCGTGCCCGTGGGGGGCTCTCCATGATATTGGGCAGGTGTACCAGTTCTTTGGCTCTACACTGTAACACATACATGATTAGATTAAATCTGTGAGCGCTCTCTCAGATGGGCATGTTAGATTCTTTTACACACTCATTTTACCTGTAATGGGAATGAAGCAGACGCTCTATGTCGACACTAAGCGTCGCATGAAAGTAGAGACGAGTACTACTTGTTTGGGCTGATTCCAAGTAAACAATCAAAAACGTAATTGCAAATATCAGGATAAAAGCCGGAGAAAATGCTCATGACGACTCTTCGGAGGTCAGTTATATACACATTTTAAGTGGCGAATCGATAGAGCGTTCGCCGGCCGAAGTGGCCGTGCGGTTCTAGGCGCTGCAGTCTGGAACCGCGAGACCGCTACGGTCGCAGGTTCGAATCCTGCCTCGGGCATGGATGTGTGTGATGTCCTTAGGTTAGTTAGGTTTAACTAGTTCTAAGTTCTAGGGGACTAATGACCTCAGACGTTGAGTCCCATAGTGCTCAGAGCCATTTTTTTGATAGAGCGTTCCCATATTTAATCTAGTGCGACATTCGTTTTAACGACATGTGTTAAAAGGGCAGTGAAATCCGAGCTCCGAGCTAAACGTCCTCTCACCCCAAACCACTGACATTTCGAAATCAGTGGTATGAATGGAGAGCTAAAAGGAGGTCAGCAAGTTTGTCTGTTATGTTTCCTGATGAAAGATGGTTGTGCATCACTGACAATGATGGCCGCTGAGGGCCTGCAACCAATCTGTGTGAATGCTAACCACCCTGGACCTATACCGGGAGTCACTGTCAAGGCCGCGATTTCGTATAACGGCGGGAGCACTCTCGCGGTTATCCCAAGCAGCCTGAATCAAAATTTGTATGCCGATCTGTTGATTCGCCCTGTTGTCTTGCTATTACTGAATAGCATCCCATGGGTGATTTCCAACAGAATAACGCTAGTCTACACAGCACTATTGCAATATAACATGCTCTACAGAGTGTCGACATGTTGCCTTGGCCTGGTCCACCACCAGATCCGTCTCCAGTCGAGCACCATGAGACGACAACTCCGGATTCATTCACAGCCAGCATTAACCGTCCCTGTACAAACGAACCTAGAGCATAATGCATGCACGTTTGCGTATTCACATTCAACATTCTGGCTGTTACACCGGTTTTTAACGTATCAGCAATGGCTTATTTCGCGCTTACGTTAACCTGTGATCGTACGAAGACAGTCACTTGCGTACGTTGTCTAGTCAAATGTATTCCAGAATTTTCAATACTCTACGTTAATACTTTCTGGTGTCGCGACTTTTTTCCTCAGTGTATATTAGATGCTACTCCAATAGTAGATCAGTCCTTTGAGTTTGGATAAGCACGGACTTTATTGATTGCTTATATAGAGGTCTTTCCCATTTCATTCATCAATGAAGCCTAGGCGGATTATTGGTCGTATGTATCTCAGCCAGCAGGCATGACTCATTTCATGCTCAAAGTATCTACGGGATACATAAAGGGATGCCAGACATTCACAGATTTTGTTGTATCCGTGCATAGGAATTACAAGGTTTCCACGGAAAATCTGGCGTCATTGACAGAACATTTGCCAGTGGAGACTCGTGAATGAGGCTTTTGGAATTCACTGACTATTTACACCATTTATGTAGTCTATGGATTAGACGTCGTCTGGTAGGACGACCTGATATGAATTCTACAGGCTTGTGCAGTATTTTAGTACACATTGTACAAGATTTCTTCAAGCAATCAAAAGCATACACAACAATGGACCAATAATTAAAACTCCAGAAATGAGCCTACGAGACAGATCCGCTTCAAATTCATACAGGTTCTACTATTGACATATTTATAGCACATAAGAGACTCATATTATTGCCCATTAAGTGGGGTGCCCGCATCTCGTGGTCGTGCGGTAGCGTTCTCGCTTCCCACGCCCGGGTTCCCGGGTTCGATTCCCGGCGGGGTCAGGGATTTTCTCTGCCTCGTGATGGCTGGGTGTTGTGTGATGTCCTTAGGTTAGTTAGGTTTAAGTAGTTCTAAGTTCTAGGGGACTGATGACCATAGCTGTTAAGTCCCATAGTGCTCAGAGCCATTTGAACCATTTGAACCCATTAAGTGTGTAGTCTAGAATTACGTGTTGTGAACTGCATTCCCAAGAGGGCCCCCAACCCTTTTGTGAATAAATGATATGCAAACATCGCGACCTGAGCCCTTGCAATACCACCGTTACCTCTGGCAAGCTTCCGTTTGCTCGACAGCCGAGTGTTGAATGCCACACACTAAGCAGACAGCTATTGAACCGCATGGATTTCAAAGTAAATACAGACCTATACAAAAAGTCGACTTAAATCGGCCGATGATGTGAATGTTGAAGCGAAACATTCGTTGGTGAGCAACAGTGTGTAACTTGTCGCATTTCAGTTGCATAACACACACCCAGGTATAGTGGGCTCTGCCTATGTGTACTTCGTGTTTTCATATGTATTCGTGGAAACAACGTGGTCCTCGATTTCTCAATCAGCAACACACCCAGCAGAATCAGGACACCTCAGAGAATAGAAACACTCAACATAAACGTAAATCTACACTATACAGTTCTCCTTATCAAGCTTCTCTTAGAGATCGCAACAGAACACGTCCTATAATTCAGATAATATTAACAGCAATAAAACGTGAAAACTATCTTTTCTTACACCGTTCCATACAAGCAAAGATTTTGAGGGTCTTCCAATCGTATATTACACCGTTCTATACAAACAAAGATTTTGACGGTATCCTAGTGTACTTAATTAAATTTGTTAACTGACCAAGAGCTGGTCTCTTGGTCAGCCCTCCGCAACTTACGAGCAGATGTGGATACCGTAGTCTTAAAATCTGACAAGGGAAACGCTACTGTCCTCATGCCAAGGGATGACTATATTAATAAGATCAATGTTTTATTGTGTGATTCAACGTATCACAAAATCGATAAGGATTCCACGAGCCGAGTAGTGCGAAAAACAGCAGAACTTTTATCAAATAGTTCTCTACCGAAGGAGGTTATCAAGAGACTGAAATCAAACAGTTCAGTTCCACCTTGGCTATATGGACTGCCTACGATCCACAAGGAAAACGTGCCATTACGTCCAATTGTGAGTAACATTGGAGCAGCCACCTACGACCTAGCAAAATTCTTGGCATCTTTGCTCAAACCAATGATAGGCAAGTGTGTACATCACATAAAGAATTCTGGTGATTTTATCAGTCGACTTCAGTCACTACAACTGCAAAGTAGTGACTTATTGGTCAGTCTTGATGTGGTTTCACTGTTCACAAATGTGCCTCTGGTGGACTCACTACACCTCATTGGCAACATGTTTGGTGCAGACATTACAGCGTTGTTTGAGCACACTCTCTCCTCTATATATTTTATATTTAACAACGAATTTTACGAACAATCTGATGGTGTCGCCATGGGGAGTCCTTTGTCTCCCCTGGTGGCCAATCTTTTTATGGAGGATTTTGAGGAGAGAGCACTCGACTCTGCCACTTTTAAACCGACAGTATTTTGGCGGTACGTTGACGACACTTTTATAGTGTGGCCTCATGGTCTGGACCGTCTCCAAGAATTTTTACGTCACATGAACTCCATACATGAAAACATAAAGTTTACCATGGAGATAGAGAAAGATGGTTGTCTGCCATTTTTAGACGTCTTGGTGCGACGGAAGAGTGGTGGTACACTTGGTCACTCGGTGTACAGAAAGCCCACTCATACAGACCTATATCTACAAGCTACTAGTTGCCACCATCCAGCACAAACAATGGGCGTTCTCAGAACCTTGGTCCACCATGCCCATACTATCTCTGACGCCGACAGTCTTCAAGCGGAACTGGAACACCTGCAAAAAGTATTTTTGAAGAATGGCTTTTCACCTAGGCAAGTGAACAGAGTGATGAAGACCTACAAACGACGGAACAAGGAAGAGGAAGAGGCCTTCAGGTCGACTGTTTATCTACCATTTATTGGGAATATTTCTTCACAGATAGGCAGAGAATTGAGAAAGTATCAAGTGAGAGTCATCTTTCGTCCTCCTTCTAAAATTTCATCACTGGTGGGATCCGTTAAAGAAGACCTGGGCCTGCGTAAACCAGGTGTTTACAAAATTCCGTGTGAATGCGGCAAATCATATGTAGGGCAAACGACACGAACTGTGCAAACGCATTGTGGAACACCAACGGCATACTCGCCTTCTCCAACCCACCAAGTCCGCAATCGCCGAACATTGTATTTCCACAGACCATTCCATGAATTACAACGACACAAAAATTTTGGCCCATACATCAAACTTTTCGAGCTCGATTTTCAATGAATCTGTGGAAATAAGATTGTCTGACAAAGAGACTCTCATCAATCGAGATAGCGGTTATCAGCTAAACTCTGCTTGGAATCCTGTCATAGAGAAACTTCGTAGTCGACGTAGTTATCTGCATAAAGATGGAAATTGACCTGACACCGATACGCCAGGCTTTCACAGTGGAGGGCGCGAGGCGCAGCGCACGGAGCCGTTACGAACGCGCACGCTGAGCAGCGCATGCGCAATGTCACCTCAGAAGGCTTTAAATCGCGGAGCTCAGCGCGTACTCGCCAGTACTACTACAGTGGCATTCACCTGAAGATGGCTAGAAGACTCTGCGCCGAAACATCGTGGCAGAACGTTACTGATATCCGGCAGTTCTCCCGTGTTTTTATGGAACAAGAGGACACCTTATTTTAAGACCTCGCAGCAACATTTCTTCGGTCTACTTCTCAAGCGCATTGTGTCCATTACATATGTATGTAACACACTGAATGAAATTCCATAGTAGATAGTCTGACAAAATGAAATTGTTAATGGCGGCGTCTTTAACGTAACACATTTTGGCCAACTTCCTAGACTGTAATGAATAACTTTCGGCAGGAGTAACAGGAAGTAGAAAATTTGTGTAGGAGTACCTGATACTAACAGTTCCCAAAACTGGAGGCTGTCTGGACTCAAAATTATAGAACTCGCTGAAATTTTGTGTAGAGAGGCCTCACGAGAAACCATAGCCAAACTATGTTTGATTTTTATAGCATTGTCAGGGGGCACCCCAAGACATCATTTAGTTGTTCACTTTATTGAGCTTTAAATAATGTTAATCCACAATAACGACCACTTCAGAAGAGCTCATGAATGCAACTGAAAAAGAAACGTGATTCCTGCTGCTTTAATGTAATATGACTAGCTTGGGATTTGTGTCACTGCCGGTCTTAGGTAAGTTAGATTTAAGTAGTTCTAAGTTCTAGGGGACTGATGACCTCAGCTGTTAAGTCCCATAGTGCTCAGAGCCATTTGAACCATTTGATAGGTGACATTCAACGCATGTCATAAAATTTCTGGTGTGCACTATTTATACTCGTCTGAAGCGCTTTTGTTTTACAAAATCTTTATGAATAAATATGTCTTTACATACGTTCTTTATTTTTTAAATCGTTTTCTAACAGGTAGGATGGTGTAAGAAAAGTATAAGTCGCTTCATAAGTACGAAATTTAGAATGATTACAGTTAATATTATATGACAATGGATATCAAAACTTAGGAGATGTTGCACTATGATGGTCGATGGGTGGTTCTACTGACGAAGACCAGATAACAGTGACCCAAGGACCGAAACTCGAGACGGTTGTCGGATGCTCCAGAGCCTATCGTGAATGACAGCATCTGGACAGCGAGGTTGATGCCCGAAACACGAGTACGATGCCTCAGCGTAGTTTGGTTGCATCTGAAACAGGCGTCACCTAGTTGTCCGTCGCAATGAGGTTACTTGCAACCGTTGTGCCAAGGAATCAGAAAAATACAATTCAACTTACATGGGTTGTGCTGAAATGAATGGCGTTGGTAAAACGCAAGTTACACGGCAGCAAATGTGTAATACCCTTTTCTCTATGTTCCTCCCTTTGAAACAGCAGACGAGCTCAATAGCAGCATTGTAAAGTTAATGTTAACAACATGCAGTTACACAATGTTTCTCTGTTTTCTCTGCATTGCCAGTACAGTGAAGTCAATAACCACCACACACACACAGTAATTCACATCGACTGTCAAGTCGCAGATGGGATTGGTGCTGGTAATGTGATAAGGTAAACCTGTACGATTTTGTTTGTGCATAATTGCATACACTTAGGATCAAGTATACAAACAATGGTAAATTATCATCCTCCACTTCCTCTTAACCAATTGTTAGTCTAATTGATTTATGGACCCCAGGAATTGAATTATGACCCACAGGGATTATCCACCCTACTGAGAAACCCCCACCCATGCCTCTCGCACTCCTCCTCTCCCAACCTCTGGAAGAGACACATTTCTCTTGTCATCCCTCCAATGTCCAGTTTACAGTCACTCTTCCCCGTTTCCTCCACTTGGGAAATCCCCCAGACTTACTGTATACTCTTTTACATGCCCCTATTGTCTCCAATCAGTATATTGGCTGGAAAAACTCACTTTGCGCTGAGAGAGGGTGAAAGATAGCCTGTTTATTCGTTTACTTTATTTTAAAGGGGGTTGGGTTGTCCTCCACAATCCCCAGCCCCTCAACCACAGCCTCACATTTTCCATCATGTGTGAATCCGTTGCCTCAAATATGAACACAACACACCCTGCCACCTCCACTTGTGAATGGGCGGTAAACTGGCTGCAGTGGAAGGTACTGTCTTTACTTTTGGTGGGAAATGTGTTCGGTTAACAAGGTGTTGGTGATGGATACAGAAGATTTTAATAAGTGTATTACCTGTAACCATCCAACTGGGGACTGCATTCTACAGCCTTCTATAGAACAGATGGAAGGAACTGATGATGAATGATTATAGGAGGAATACCTTTCAAGAGGATATACGACGATAGACTGAGCATGTATTTCGCTACTCATAAAGAATACTGCCTGTAATAGAACTGCTCATGTTTTTCTATTTTTTTTTAAATGGCCAGTCAGTCTACAGTGTTTAAGACAGATTTGTCCTTTTCCACTACCACAGACTGAATGAAGCTGAGATACCCACCTTGGAGTATGGGCTCAACTGAGGACGCTTGAAACGGATTTTCTCTCATTTCAAATTGAGTGCACGTATATGGTCACTTTGCTGTGAGCAATAGTCCACAATACTAGTCGAAATTGGCGGGGTAGTCACAGAATAATTGCCTCCAAACGATCTACAAATGTGTACCGCCTGGGGAAGTTGTAGACAGGCCCATACATACGTGGCAAGATCGACAAGACATCAAAAAACCACTGAAGTGCTGAAGAGTAGCCTCCTACCGATCTACAAATGTATAGATACTCAGAAAAGTGTACAAAAATACGTGGTAAGAAAGCAAACTATCATTGAAGTGTAAGAAGGCCAATACACACTACCACAACTCTTGGAAAATACGTCACTACTCCAATTACTTATCTAAATTGTAATAAAAAAACGATCACTTGTAAACAACATGTCATAATGCAACACATGCGCTAATATTTATGAAAAATCATTGTAATAACACAACTACTACAATAACTAAGAGCAAAATATATCGCCAGGACAGAGACGATTAAGCTGCATATGTGATCACCCAAAAGTGTGCATACAATCCAACCATGTTAGAAACAACTTTATCTCCTTCCTTACTTCCCCTCTTCCAATAACTCCTCCTCCGATAGCTAGACGTAACGGTGTTCCAAGCCTGTGCTAGAATTTCCCTGTTGCTGAAGGTACACGAAGAAGTTGCGGTGTGACTCTTTATAAATATGTAACGTGTGAATACACAAGCACCCTCGAACACTCGTGGTTCGCACGCCAATCGGCCACAAAGTAACAAATGCAAAATATATTCATTGTGTTGTAAGGATTGACATTTGAGAACCCAAGTGCACCCCTACCACAACGTTTCCAGTTAACGTATCCTGCAAAAAAAAATAAATAAATAAATAAATAATGTGTTTGCACACACTCGTGATAATGAATGCAGTGTCACCAGACTGGAGGAGTGTCAGGAGCCACGGCCATACGAGCCGTGCCAGACGTTGCAGCCGCCTCTCCAAGGTATTCACACGTCAGCTGCAGCGGGTGCAATCACGACAGACAGGCCGTCACTGTGAAGTCCCAGAAGGCAAACCATCACTGTACACTGGGGAACAATCGTCTAACGCAAAAACTTATCATACTGAACCTTCTCAACACTTCATGTAAAAATCGGGCAGTACACACACCACACATAACAGCTTCTGTCACTGCACAATCAGAGTAATTGCTAGATCGCTATTCAGATATCCAGAGGGCGCTGTGAGCCCCGCTACCAGAATTTGACCCCAAAATTGCGCCCAAGAGCCGACTAGCTGGATTCTTCCCTTGCACTCGTCTGTTGCTCGAGATTAAGCCACAGCTTCCAGTCCAATAATTCGTCATGACGACTCTTGTGCTCTGCCCATGGCACACTGCATGACAAGCAGGTGGGTCTTGCAATTACACCCTGGAACAGACTCTCCAGGAGGTGCTCTTTTCAGGTAACACTATGGAGAACTGATATTCGGAGCTGACTACAAAAGGATTCTACTTCTACCAACATATAGGTTCCTATCTCACGTAACGACTATAAAACATGCTACGAGATATTAACGATCCTATAGAGGTTAAAGCGGTCTTTTTCTCTCTCGCTGTATTCGCAAGTGGAATAGGAAAGGAAATATCTAATAGTGGTACAGGGATATCCTCTGCCAAGGATTGCAAACTATACCGTTATAGATGTAAATTTAGCCTACCTATTAAGATGTCAGTCCAACCACTTATAGGCAGATAAACCTCATGGAAAAATGTTGCCCCTTATTTGTCAAGGAAGCAAAAGAACTTCTGCTGCTGATTGCCTCTCTGTAAAAACCTTCGGGTTATAATATTCACAACAACGCAGTGTATATGAGGATTGCGCAAAGAAATAGAAACATAGCACACAACATAGCACATAGCACACAAATTTTTTTGGTATAGAATGATTGTCTATAAATATTCCCTTTTTTCAAATGGTACATAACACTATAACACGAATCTAACAGTATCACAGAGCTTGCATTAAACTTTTCCATGAAAACTACAGTATCGCACACCACACACTGATCAACGACAATATTATGACCACCCAACTAATAGCCGGTATGTCCAACTTTTGCATGGATAACAATTGTTACGTTTCATGGCATGCAAGCAGTAAGGCGTTTGTAGGTAACTGGAGGGAGTTGGCACCGCATCTGCGCATACAAGTCACCTAATGCCTGTAAATTCTGGCGATGGGAGCATGACTTCTGACGCCATGTTCAACCACATCCCCGACATGTTCCATTGGGTTCAGACCTGGCGAGTCAGTGGCCCAGCACTTCAGCTTGCCACAGCGTTCCTGAAACCACTACGTCAAACTCCTAGCCTTGTGACATGGCGCGTTATCTTGTTGAAATGTGCCACTGCTGTTGTAAAACATGATCGTCATGAAGGACTGACCATGGTCTGCAAGCAGTCTGACTACTCCTTGGCCATTATGGTGCCGTGCACGATCTCCACTGTACCCATGGATGCCCACGTGAATATTCCCCGGCATAATGGAGCCGCCACGCTGTTCTCCAGCCCACAGTACGAATTTCAAGGAGCTGGTCCTCTCGAAGACGACAGACTCGTGTACTTAAAACAACATCATGCACGGTATCGCGATTCATCAGACTATGCAACCCTCTGCCACTGCGCCAGCGTACAGTGCCGATTGTCACATTCCCATTTCACTCGTAGACGCTGATGCTGTTAACTCTGGAACATGCATGAGTTGTTGGCTGCAGAGGCCCATAGTTAGGAGCTTCTGTAAAAGTTGGCCAATCTTAGAGATCTTGCGTTCGTTTGAATTTGGCATGCTTTTATCGTTGTTGCAACAGGGCTCTAATTCGTTTTATGTACCAAGCGAGATCAGCACCGTTTTTTGTTAATTTATTTGGTACGAATTTTTCAATTGCTCTTGAAACTATTTCTTTGAATTCATACCACATCTGGTCTACACTTACAATGTTAATTTGGAAGGAGTGAAGACCAACTATCAGAAAGGCGTTGGAGAAAGGTGACATATTTTTCACGAATTACTGTGTTGTCAACGAAGACTGTATACGATCAGAAGAAGACCTCTGGACAACAGCCTGTAATTCTTAATACAGTTTTTCATTCATTTGGGGTCCAGATACAAAATCAACTATTAAAAGTGCTTTGAATAACTTTCACTCTGTGGGTCAAACTGTTTCTTTAACTTATACTTTCCCTCCATCGTTCAAACTATTTCTTTAACTTAACGTCTTTTTCAAAAGTGAACTTATCCGCTTTTCCATTTACCGCCCGAACGTATCCTTTTGTATAAACATTTTCGCCTGTTAATTGTCGTATGGCCTCGGGATTGCCATGGTATGCGATTTCAGTTGTTAGGGCATCCTGTTGTAATTTTTGTCTGTATAGATGACATTTTGTGTTGCTATAATGATAAGAGTTTAAAATTCGTTTTCACCATTGCCTGTAAACTTCGACATAATGCCGTAAATGGGTATTGAGTATGACTAGCCAATTTTATTCACTCTCAGCCTTTGATTCCATTTCACGCCCCTGAAGCGATAATATTTCTGATACCCGCATTAACGAATTCGCTAGCTTCAGCGTATGATTCCACCTGGTTATGTTTCTCAGATTACTTTTTTATATATTTTCTACCTTCACCTTAATACAGAGCTGGCTATAATTACCTGGGTAAATTGCGTATATTAGATTAATAACAGCACACAAATAATATTAAGTGAAAATGTGCACCCTTCAGTAAGAATTTCAAACAATGTAACAACGATGTACCATGTTGCGTACTCGCAACACAATGTCAGTTAACTTGTGCAACGTAACTTCATAACAGTCGCAATTAATTCACAAAAAATTAAAATTATGAAATTTTGAAATTAAATGGGCTGTGAACGACTAATTATATGCACATAATTATTTATATCTACAAATGCGGTAAATAAGTAATGTTGTCCTTACCTCGAACGTCGTGTGGTAAAGAAATACACACAATTTCAAAAAAATATGAGATCTTTTTCTAGATTTCCATCCGTATCCGCCAACATTTTAGAGTTTTCGTTCAGTACAAGAAACAGAGAAAAACAAGTTTTAATAAAATAATGACAATAAAATTTCGTACACGTAATATTTATAAATTGTGCTATAAGACGGTCGACAGAGTAATGTATCACCTCTCTTCCACCGCATGTGTTTTCTTATTGTTCATTAGAGTAAAATATTATTAATAAAAATATACATCACACTGCCAATAAGAGAAGAGAACATGTAATCATAAAAGTTAGAAAGAAAATGTTGATTCTTTCGCTTTTTTCTTACTGTCGAACAGATCCTGTAAGATATTGCGAGTTTGATTTCATTTTCATGATCAATTAGCAGCAGCCCAAGAAATCGTCGTTGTAATGAAGAGAGTTTGATGACAACGTGTCGTCTTGGTGTTAACTGCCAAAGTAAACTGATAGATTTTGTAATAATAACTAGACTTAGTTTAAAAATGTAGATTGCAGTTTCAGTTTCAACTTAATAATGTTGAGTTCAGAAGACGATAGAGCGCTTACTGCGTGCGATCGTTATCTCACCAAACTGGTTGCTTCAATCTGTACAGAATGCAGGATTATGCACGACACTGCAAAGTAAATAGGAAATAAATCAGATAACATTACTGTTTCACAGTATAACTCAAGTTGCATAAATGATACAACCCTCTGGCAGCAAGGAAGAAAGAAATCACTACAATCTATTACTTTAGCAAAGGACGAACACCAAGTTCGAATTCGCAGAATGACTTTTGATGTTTTTGCCGCGAGGGTTTGTCGCGCGGTCTTGGGCGCCTTGTCACGGTGCGTGCGGCTCCACCCGCAGGAGGTTCAAGTCCTCCATCAGGCACGGATATGCGTGTTGCCCATAGTGTAAGTTAGTTTAAGTTAGATTAAGTAGTGTGTAGGCTTACGGACCGATGACCTCAGCAGTTTGGTCCCATAAGACCTTACCACAAATTTCCAATTTTCGACATTGTAACAGAGAATTTGGAACTATCCCTCGTATTTGCATTAACTTGCATGGAAACCAATAAATATCGGGACAGTTCTAGTGCTGTAATATAGGCTATGTGCTATTTGTAAGAGTATATGTGGATGCTCTGTTACAGTAAGACAATATTCCTCTCTTTGTGCCAATACAGACTGAACGAAGTACGCTAGCAAATTAATGGGCAAAAGAAGAAGCGTTATATAGTAAGAAATGACATCAAGTGGCAGTTTTGATTTCACGTTTTAGATACAGTACATATTCATTCCAAAGACGTATTACAAATTCTGTTAGCATCTCGTCTCCAGATTGCTACCTATACAGATCATTTATAATATTGGTTGTTGTAAACATAAGATGCCAAATATTTGTACAAACATCGAGTATAATTAATATCGGGATCTCCTCAACATTCGTAAACGTTGTAAGGATTACGAGAGTCTATTTTCGTGTTTTGTACTTTCAGGCTTGTAGTCGTCAATTTCAAGACAGTTTGAGAATATTACAACGAGTATTTCTTCCTGAAATGTTACGCTTTTGGCTTTGTGAATTCAGTCGTTGAGGCACAATTACGTTTTCGGTGGGACTATAAGGTTATGTAATAAAATATTATCACGTAATTAGAATTTCCTTGCTGTTAAGTTCCAGTATTAACGATGTTACACCGAGCTGTTTTTTGTTAGCGGTAGCAATTCATTCCACTTTGATTCAGAAATTATGTTCATGCCGCTGAGTTCCTTCTAAGATCCACAATACGCTCTTCGTACAGTAAGCAAACATCTCCGTTCTTCTCATAACGCCAGGACACAATATAAGTCAGTTGTTGTTAATGGCGGTGAAGCAGGGGTTCATCTTTTCATACAAAGTGTGAGTACATTACGTCTTGTATTGTGAGCTATGATAACAACCTGAATACAACCTGCCTCGTGCACAAAGCTGAGCTATACCCGCCGTTACATTCATGTACTTCAAGTCAATTCAGAAGTATATAGCAACTTGTCAGTTCTGTGCATACAATATTCGTTACCGTGCCCATAATACATGTGTTCCAAAGTGAGTCCCTTTTGTATCACGTGATGTTTAATTAATAATTCATTGAGGCTGTGCTAGCACATAAATTTGTGGGTCTAAGCTTTCTATAAGAGTTCTACGTGAGGAAACTTATATTGTTTAGCAAGTCATCGACTTATCTCACATATGAGATACTCAAACAAGCCTTAGGCCATGAACGTTTTGCCCACTCTGTATTTTCCACAATGAATGAAAATAGCTCCAGTACTTTGCTTATGACCAGGTGTTCAGAAGATTTGCATTTTTCACTACTGGAGAACCCTCTGGCGCACTTTGACGTCGTGTGATATTTGTTCTAAGTCAACTCTGCTCCACAGTGTGTTGAATGTCTTACAAACTGCCCACACTACACAGCAGAGAATGAAAACCAACGGAAGAAAGCTACTCTTCCTGGGAGGGAATGAGACTTTCTTTTTAAAATATATCTCCCGTCCTTTTAGATCACTGAGGTCTAGGAGGAAAGATTTTCTCTAGAAATCAAAGTTTCTTTGGTCCTGGTTTCGAAACCAGTCAATGAGTAAAATTTTGATGAAAATCATCAGCACAGAAGGCCACAGATTTCCAGTATAAAAGTCAGCCTCGTTCTGGCAAAACCATTATCAAAAGTGGGAAGAGGAGAAAACTATGATATGTCCAACCTCTTGTCTTTTGGGTGGAAACTATTCCTAAAAGGCTGGAAAATCGGCGATGAACAATGGCATGAGGATGAAGAAGCCAATAGAAACCACTATGTTATGTATGTCCACAAAACACATCGCCTTTAATTCAAAAAGTCTCATGATAATCTCTCCATTGGAAAGATATACTAGAGCAGTCGCTTATGAGTCGGAGCGTGGAATGTCAGAAGTTTGAAGAAGAGAAATAGTAAGTTTCATTCTATTTACAGTGAGGATAAGTGAAGTGAATTGCAAACATGAGAATAGTGTCATTTCAGCGGCAGCAGAGAATGGTATCAAGGTAATAGGTTTCATCTTGAACAGAAAGGACTATTCTCATCAGAATCAATAGTAATTGAGTGCCAACAAAATTATTTCAGGTGTATATGACGACATCGCAAGATGGGATGAAGGAGAGAGAGACAGAGAGAAAGTATATGACGACTTTGAGCAGGTAATTCAGTATGTAAAGAGAAATGAAAATGTAATAGTCATTGAGGGCAGGATCGCCGTAGTAGGGAAGGAAAGACCAGAAAGAGTTAAAGGAGAATATGGGTATGGTAGTAGGAAGAAATTTCTGAGGATGTTCGTCTGGAGTACAGCATTGTATGGTAGTGAAACATGGACTGTGGGAAAACCGGAACAGAAGAGAATCGAAGCATTTGAGATGTGGTGCTACAGACGAATGTTTGAAAATTCGGTGGACTGATAAGGTGAGGAATGAGGAGCTTCTACGCAGAATCGGAGAGGAAAGGAATATGTGGAAAACACTGATAAGGAGAAGGGACAGGATGATAGGACATCTGCTAAGACATGAGGGAATGACTTTCATGGTACTAGAGGGAGCTGTAGAGGGCAAAAACTGTAAAGGAAGACAGAGATTGGAATACGTCAAGCAAATAATTGAGGACGTAAGTTGCAAATGCTACTCTGAGATGAAGAGGTTAGAACAGGAAGGGAATTCGTGGCGGGCCGCATCAAACCAGTCAGTAGACTGATGACAAAAAAAAAAGTAGGAACGTGAGAAGTGAAAGCCTGTCTGACTTGTGCAATCAATATCAGCTTGTAATAGCTAATACCCTGTTCAAGAATCAGAAGAGGATTGACTCTAGTTGAATTACTCATGGTACGGTGAGCAGCTAGAGAAATTACGTATTAGATTCGAAGTGTACACAGGAGAAGATATACATGCAGACCGTTATTTAATACTGGTGGATAGCAGATTGTACTTCAAGGGTATTGGTCGCAGAAATCGAGATTGAAACACGTGGGCTATTCAAGTAGTGAGAAATGGTGTGCGTTTGGAATTGATAACACTGTAGATACTGTGACAACAGATACGATAGTAGTTACTGCAGTCAGTGAGACAAGTATAACTCTAAAATTGGCAAACATGGAAGTAGCACAAACATAGATACAAAGAACGGAACTGTAAAGATATCTCAGGTAAGAGAAAAAATAGTTCAACTCCTCAACAGAACAACAAAGTACAAAAATGATCTGGGAATGGCCAGACTGTACCAAAATTACTGACTTAGCAATGAAAGAAATGGGAAGTGCAATGCAGCTGAGGAGAAATGGCTACAGGAAAAATGTGGAGTAATCGAAAACGGAACTGTCGTCAGAAGGACAGCTGTCACATACAAAATAGTCAGAACGCCCATTGTTGATTTTAAAGACAATAGCAGTGAGAATAACATGCAATGGAAATTCTACCCTTAAACAGAGAGAGAAGAGCAGGTAGGTGGAAAGACAACATTAAACCCCCAAGCACGCGCGCCTATGTAGAAAGTGCGCCAAGGACAAAGAACATTGTATTGTACTGTTCACTGTTGTTTTATAATTGCGAGCCCATGCCTTTTCCTCCATTACTGCTTCACATAAACAATGTGGTCCTACGTCCAAGCGATCGGTATTAATATAAAAAAAACAGCGAGCAAGGCGAGAAAAAAATTACGGTCTCTGCAAGAAAATGTGCCAGATACAGAGCTAACATCACAATACCATAATGAGATAGTTTTCTATGAGATAATTAGTTGCTGAATAAGCTTGTAACTGAGATCTGTGGCAACAGCAATGTTTAATGATCAGAGTGGGTCATTACAGTGGGGTAATACTTATATGCAGCAACACAATTATACAATGAAGGTTCCTTTTATTATTGTTAGGGTTAACAGTGATTTATCTCATATAATATAAGTTTATTTTATCTTTGTTTAATGAAAATACAAGCGAAATGCGTTTCTGTTAATGCATGTTAACCTGAATAACATAAAACAGGTATTCTACACATGTGTGCAAAGTTCGCCAATCACACCCTCGTCTTATGAAATGCAGCATGCCAGCTCGAGTGCTAAGGCCTGTAATTCGAGGAGGGATTGTCTGATGTCATAAAAGAAGACATGGTAGTCGACATGGGAGACCATGACAAAGTACTTCCCAGACTAATGAACTAAAGAACGGAAATAAAAATTGAGGATCTGTTAGACGCTACCAGTTTGGTTGTAGGAAAGGTAATGGCACCAGAGAGACGATTCTCACTTTGCCATTAATAGTACAACTGAGACAGTAGAAAAATAAACAGACCTTCATAGGATCTATCGGCATAGGGAAAACTTTCAACAATGTAAAATGGTGCAACAGGTTTGAAATTCTCAGAGAGATATGAGTAAGCTATTTGGAAATCCGGATTATATACAATTTGTACAAGAACCAAAGGGGAATAATAACGATGGAAGAACAAGAACACAGTACTAGGATTATAAACGATGTAAGGAAAGGATGCGACCTTTCTCTCCTACTGTTCAGTTTATACATCAAAGATGCAATGACGGAAACAAAAGTGGGATTGAAATTTAAGATGAAAGGCTATCAATGATAATATTCACTAATTTCATTGCTATCACGAGTGAAAGAGCAGGAGATTTACAAGATTAGTTGAATGGAATGCACAGTCTACTGCGTGTAGAATATAGATTGAGAGTAAACCGACGAAAAACTAAACTAATGTGGAGTGGGAGAAATGAGATTTGCGACAATCTTCATGTCAAAATTGCAGACTACAATATAAACAACCTGAAGGAAGTCTGCTATGTGGAAGGATACAACAAACGACAGAGAAAGCAAGAAGGACATAAAATTCAATACTACAGGTAAGGAGGGCATTCTTGGCCAAAAGAAGTCTACCAGTACGATACAGTGGCATTATTTGGAAAAAAAATTTTAAAGAATGTATATCTGGACAACAGCAGTTTTTGGAAGTGTATCATGGAAGTTGGGGGAACCGAAGAAGAATCATTTGAGACCTGGTGATGTAGAAGCATATAGAAAATTAAGGTCGGCTGGTAAGATAACGATTGAGGATGTTCTCTGCAGAATCGGCAAGGAAAGGAATGTATAGAGAATGCTGACATGATGGACGATAAGAGTTCTGCTGTTACATCAGCAAATAAATTACGCAGATCTAAATGCAGAGGGTAAAAATTTTAGGGGAAGACAGAAATTGTAAAATACACAACATTTAATTGAGAACTTTGTGTGCAAGTAGTACTCCTCAATGACGATTTTGGCATGGGCTATAGAAGGTGTGCATCAAACCGGTTCTAAGACCGATGATCCCAAAAATATATGTGTTTCGTTAACCGCTGTACTACACATAAAAAGGGGTAGCTCGTACTGTTATCGTGTCTGTGGTATTGCAAGCTAGGGAGAAATGAGAATAGTCCCTTGTAGGCATCGCCTGCTCTATCTCGCCGTTATGGGTCCTAAACAGATTATATGACGGGGGCCGGACGTACTTCATTGTCTACGTTAGGTATTAGTACAAAAAATTATAAATCGGTTATGCGGAGTAGTTAGAAACCATATTATCACATAGGCCTGCCGACTGCCAAGTTCAAATGGTTCAAATGGCTCTGAGCACTATGGGACTTAACATCTGAGGTCATCAGTCCCCTAGAACTTAGAACTACTTAAACCTAACTAACCTAAAGACATCACACACATCCATGCTCGAGGTAGGATTCAAACCTGCGACCGCAGCGGTCGCGCTGTTCCGGACTGAAGCGCTTAGAACCGCTCGGCCACACCGGCCGGCGTCTGCCAAGTACACCATGTTCTGCTTAAGACAATTTTATAGAGCAGTATCAGGACATCGCTATGAGTTAACCAACAGTAGTTTACGAATATACCACTGAGTTCCTCAAACGCCCTGCGTATCTGCATATCCTCGGTATAGACTGCCAGGAAATCAAAGACATCCGTTCGTATTTTTTACGACAAGCCTCACATGCGCATCCATTTCATACATAGATATTACGGTACAGATAAAAGGCTAAGATGCCTGAGGCTAGACGCTATAATATGATACGACAGATTTTTTACCATTCCGTTTCCCTTCAGTTACTTATAATTAAGCCGAGATGCCACCAACTGCAGAAAGTCAGTTGTCGTTTATATGGATCTGACGTTGTTTATATTATTGGCTGACATAGACAGCTGAACACTCAAAAAACGCTATGACAGGTTTCTTCACATTGTCTAGTACGTGGTTTATGAATTTTACATTCACACCTCAGTCCTTCGAGTGTTTTGATGTCTCCATAGCTTCATCGTCTCTGATGCTTATCGCTGGAATCTACCACAGCCACACTTTTTATTCTGTTCTGAAACTACCGACATAGACAACAGGCGTGCGCTAAATCAGGGATAATGGGATGGGCTCTGTTTGTTAGCACTGTTTCTTTGGGCACAAGTAAGGAGCATAACTCGCATAGTACGCTCCCAGTGATCTGTTTTGTCATTAGGTTATAACTACCGCTTCACTGACTGTGGCAACTTAAAGTTTTACGACCAATGCAGGAACAGTCATTTCATGTTTAGGACTGTCTGAAAAGCAGTGTAACTAAGAAGGTACTAAAAGAAAATTCCTTGTGGTGAATAAATAATTGTCCCATATATTTCGACAATACATACCAGTAACAACTAGTAGTACAACTTTTGTTGTATTCGGCAAGCTATACTACTTCTCCCCAATCACTTATAACCACTACCACTTTTTTAAGTCGGTCTAGCATATGTATACTGTTTTGTTTTCACTGTTATTATTCTGTTTCCCATGATAGCATGAAGTACAGCAGGCGAGCTGAGAAATAAAATAAAGAAAGAGCTTCATCCACAGAAGTCATGCACCACAGCCAAGAGCATTTCTGTTGAGCTTGCATGTGACATGCGTGTAACGGGCCGTAGTTGGAACAAGTTGGCTTCGCAAAAATGGTTTAAACTGCTAATGGCATTACTGAACGCAATGAAGTCAGAAGTAGTAAATTATCTTGACAAGTTTTACTCCTACTGTATCGAAAGATACTCAAAACGCTTGGATATTCATTTATCACAATTTAGACAGAAACTGGATAGTGAGATGCGTTACTTCAAGAAAATCTGATTTTTTTCTATGCAGCAAAGTTCAAATCATGGTGGATACGGATCAGTATTTCTATCATCTTATGAATAATATTTCTGCCATTTAGATTCAACTAAAGCCTCAGATAGTTTCATTGAACTAGAAAACCATTTTCCTACACCCCAGTGTATTTGATCCAGATAGCTACCAATATGCGGATAGTAGGGTCATTGGAGAAGTTTGGTTTGTACATGTTTGCCATCGCAACGAAGCATGAAGAAGCAGGCAAGTAGGAATGATGCAAAAGCTTTTTTTACGGTTCGCCAGTGGTCGCTTATGTTTTCAGCAAGCGTTGTAAATAACTGGAAAAGATCCAGCCACTGTTTAAGCCTTATTCATATAATGTTATGGAGACTGCACCCCCTCCCAAAAAGCAAACAAGAAATAATGCTATTTGTAATTGAAGCTTTCACCCAGGAAATTGTTATCGGATGGATGAAAAAAGCTTTCGATGATTGTGCACAAACCACAGATATTTCAAACGCAGTTACAACTTACTAGGGCCTTCGTCATTGGAATACAAGCAAGAAACGTCACGTCAATGGTTTGCTGATTGAAAACGGAGCATCACTTCAGCGTATGGTATGAAGAAATGCAACTGAACGCTGCGTAGTCAAAATAGCCACTGCAGAGAAACTATGAAAAACGTGAATTCGCTGGCTGGACGAGCATTTCAACATCGTCCCTGCATTAGTTACTGAACCAGTTTGCATGTCTTCCACTGGCTGTCGAATGCAAAAATAGTTATGCGGATTGTTCTTCATTCTGTATCGTATTAATGATTTTGATCATTAACTGCTTCCTCTTTTCCTGCTAGACAGACGTACCGACAGTTCCATTTATCTGTAGTTAAATCCTCTACAATATAGACATTTTCGATGTAAGAGAGTTCTTTTGAATAAATTCTTCGCATTTAAAATAACTTATTAAAGAGCTTTGCCTTTCAGGTTCATTAAACCAGTTTCCACAGCTCGTCGACCCTATTGGCCACTGTACTTTACGTTCAGTTGTTGTTGCTTCTGACGAACCTGAACGACAAAGAGAAATAAGCACGAACACCGTCATCCTTGTGAATTCTTTGTGTCTGAGGATCCTTTCTGACACAGTATGTAATCATCTAAACCCTGCCTTCATTATAGTTAATTACCCAGCAGGAGTAATAGTAGCGATATGGAAGTTGTTTTTCTTGTTCCATAAAATGACATTATTGTCATTTCGAACACAAAAGTTGATGAATATCGTTAGTTAGGTAGAAAGACATGGCTACAGCTCACTAATTCTTCTTACATGTCTTTTCATTATAGTATATCAACACAAGTTTTAGTATGACGGCTTGTTGAAAAATAATGGCTCCGAATTTTTCATGTGAAAACTCTTAAGCTTTCTAATGAAAACACTCTTTATTAACATTCTACATCTTTATTCTTCATATATACACGTTTACTCCTCTACATGTTCGCCCTAAAGACCAACACAGTTCTCGCAACGAGAAACCAGTATGCTGATACTATCACTGTTGAATGTCTGACATTGTCGACGTTACTACAACCTTGCACGCACCACTTCATTGCTATCCAAGTGAAGTCCTCAAAGGTGTTCCTTTGGCTCTGGAAGCAGATGATGGCGGACTGGGACAAAGTCGGAACTGAAAGTACGATGATCGATGTCGATGAACCCGAGGCGTCGGCTTGTTGCGGACGTCGCTACGCTCGTGTCTGGTCTGGCACTGTCACGGTGAAGGAGAGGATGCTCTGCGTGTGGACGAAAACTTCGAATTCGTGATTTCAGTTTTCTGAGTTTTTTCTCAGGCACCGACGAGGTTACGTCAGACAACGCCTTGTTATACATTACAATTCGATGTCTTCTACAGGCAGTTTGAGTGAGCGAAGAGGAAAACTTGACTAAATGATATCTGTGATATGTATTTCTTCAGCCGATGCAGACAATAGAATAACAAATTCTGAGGAATTACTTTTCAGCAAGCCCTCGTAGCTGAAATTTATTCTCCATCTAGGGAATGGTTACCATTCTGAAATGTTCCGCACTAGTCGGGATGAATTTCGTAAATTCATTTTTTTTTTTTTCATTTATATCGTCACATTCAATATAGTCTTAGCAATCTGTCTACTTTGCATGGGTTTCTTGTCTACTTGATATACCGACTATATCAAAACCGCCAGTAGTCTGTGTGATATTTTTTTTCAAATTTTATCTCCAATAACATTACTGCCGACGTGGTTCACAGCTACCTGAGCATGTGTTTAACCAGTCAGTATCTCTTTATATTCATGGATTGATAGATGTGTATTTCTATATTCTAAGCCTGTAATTAAGGTCTACTTAATTTTTGTCAGCTTTCAGTTACGTGTCACTGAAAGTACTTACAATTTCTTCATATACAGTTAACTTTGTCACAAAATGCCTTGCATCAGACAGCCTACTGAAGATTGTGATGCAGCTGTGATTGCTTCTGTATTTGTCCAATAGTATTTAATTATATAACATCTGAAGAGTTCACAGACATCCGTTATAAATACAACTGCATTTAAGTTTTCGTTAATTTCATAAACCGTCATTTAAGTGTGGTACTTAAACATACGTGAAATGTAAAGAGAGAAATGCAAACTGGACCTCGTTGCTTGCCAAGGATGGGGGATGTGGGCAATAGCAGGGGAGGGTCCTGGTGAAGATACAACAACTCTTCGTAATATTTTTACAAACTCATACAGCGCTGACATTCTTCTGTACACACTCCATTTACTGGCACTGTGCGGCGTTCCCTAGAAATATTCCGTCATCGTAGCTGCATGTATACACCTGTGCCAGGTGGCGTGCACGCGCTGCTCGGGTCACTGAGCCCTACGCTGAGGTCTGCGGTTCAGGAGGCGAGCTCATGTGGTAGGATGTGGCCGCGTTGCTATCACGGGTGGCAACCAGTGGTTCTGTAACGCTGAAGATGGAGTCGTTCCAGTGGCACGGCGATGGTGTTGCCCAGAGTGCAAGTCAGGCCCATCAGTGAGGATCAGGAGCAGTCGGATGGCCATCCAGAGAAGACACTATTTATTCTTGCTTTCAACTAATTCATGTGTTATCCAGGAAAGGCAAGGACAAGCCACTGTGTCAGTCATAATTCTCTGCAGTGTCCATCGGTGTCATCGTTCCATTCAACGTGTGAAGGCTGCAACAGGATATTTGGATGGTCCATGGTTAGCATGAAGGGATGTGATGTGTTGTGTATAATTAATATGCAGTTATACTTTGCCACTATATATGTAAACCTACAGATTAGGAAATGTATTCTACAACTGAAATATAACGTTGACGACATGAAAGAACTGTTTTATTGTGTCAGAATAAAACTATTACAAGGCCAACAGGAAGATACAACAGGCAATACCATGTTTTAATTAATAGTTTTTCCACTCAATTTCTAGCCTGGTTGTAAAGCTGATTTATTGCAAATCTTGAAGCAATCAGAAACTATCAAAAAACAAGATATGTTGATGCCGCCGGTTTTTCTTGCTAGTGAAAGAGGTAAGTTCTACATTCTTGGAATTTACTTCTTTCTGTGAAAATTGTTGAAGTCTTCAGTCAGCAGCACAGCCATCTCGTCTTCACTCAATCCCAGACTGGTCGGCGCCTCCAGGATGAGCCGACACACTTGCAATACTCCTAGTTCTTGGAACAGTCTGACAAAAATGGTTTACACAGACTCTTTGGTTTCACCACGTAAACTACAATAAATAGAAGGAATATATTTTAATAGAGTTAAAAACTATGAATAGAAATATATACTATTTCACATTTACTACTGATAACACAATGATACGTCATCAACGATTTACATGGCATGAATGTCATATTTCGCTCTCTTATGGTGCCATAACAGTGAGATTGTGGAAGACCTCTAGGTGGCAAACAGGCAACACAGTTACTGTCAAAATAAACCGCACAGCACGAATATCTGTTGCCTATTAAAATATCTCTTCCCTAAATGTTGAAACCAAAGCCCATGGAGAACTTCATGTCGCTTTATACAACATAATTCAGATAATAAAATTCAGATTCTACATCGTAGAAAGATTAAAAATGCATCACATTTAAGAGTCTAACAAATAGCTGGAAAAAAGGATTAAATATATACTGGAAATTGCTCTGAATAGTTTTGGTGAAGAATGTCAATGAGTTGCAATTTCGTAAGGTGCCGTATCTTGCATTGTTCACAGAGAGGTAACATTTTGCCGTTAAAGTGTAACGTAAGGATAAACACTTTCCCTTTATGGTTTGATTTAACTCATATTCTCACATTCAGTTTGGAACCCTTCAAAAATTTTATAGTCAACAGTTTGTGGTTATCTTGTCATCAATGGACACAAAATTGTGCTAAGGAAAGTAACTTACCCTTCTTTAGCAGGTGGTAGCAAGAATACAGCTTCAGTGAATTAGCATACAAGTAGAACTTGTTGTCTGCCTGAACACAAATGGTATCGTCGTCTTCTTCCGCGTACGACGCCGCCACCAATGTTCTCACAGCCGAGATAGTGGCGGACGGCTGTTCCTCACCCTGGTTGGCGGCAGTAGTCGACTCTTCTGGTTGTCCTTGGACCACCGCAACTGCGACCAGTGCTGTAGAAAACAATGAACAGTATTACTGATTGCAACATTTTCTACTGGCGATTGGTGCAACTTTACCATCTAGCACTCTGCTACTATTGTCTGGTAATGTGACTCCAATGTGCTAGCTTGACAATACGGAGATATGGTGCAACTCAAATGACTAGTGCCACAACTCTGCCACTTGCTAATGTGTCTCCTCTGGATGGTAATGGTACTCTGTTATCTGATAGACTCTAAGTTGTACATGAAATCCAGTGTAACTGTTATTAGGAAAGCTGTAGCAAGAGATTACTGCCTATTTGTGGCATTTGTGTAGAATGTTAAAAGATGTTTTGTACCACAACACGAGACTGTTTTCGATACCTAATTGCTGATATAACTCAACATGTTGCTCATAACGGAACGAAATGGATACTGAGAAAGATAATGTCAAGGGTACGACCAGGAAGTGTCACATGCCCACTACTGATCACAATATATATCTATATCTATATATATAAAACAAAGTCGGGTTTGTTACAACACTTATAACTCGAGATCTGTTGGACCAATTTTCATGGTTTTTGATTTGTTGGATTTGTCTCTGCCCCGAATAGCAGAATACATCTTAAAAATAATGAAAAATTGACGAATACTTGAAAAATGCGTTATTTAGTTTCGGAGCTGTCAAATTTTTTTGTCAAAATCTGTAAGTAATGATTGACATTTATGCATGTGTTCATAAACTATTTAAAATGGATGAATAAACTATTATGTGTATTTTTTTAAAAAAAAAGATTGAAAAATATTACGTTTGCGTTCAGAAATGTGTAATGAATACTTAATCATTTCAATAAATGCTCATTTGTTTATTGTATGACAAACATTTGTTGTCCAATCCTGTCAAATACTGTAACAACTATTTATGTGTGTGTTCAGAAATTTATTTTGTGTAAAATGTCTCGAAAGTTCAGGTAGGCACTGTTATATTTGTTTGTTTTAGACATTAATTTGTGTAAATTATTTATTAAATTAATTAAAGATTTATTCAACAGGTTAACAAAATTGTAAATGTCTTTTCATAGGTTGTCTATGATTTTTCTTGATAAGCTATTGTCTATGTCTCGATTGTTTTATGTGGTTTTGTGCGAGTGCATATTCAGTATTACTATTAATAAAAATGCCGCGTCCTAGAAGATCTAATCTTTTCCAGCGGAGCCGTAATGCAATTAGGCAACGGAATATCGCGAGTCAATTATCTGACGAAGAACGAGAAATTGCCCGAGAAGAGCGCCGCGTTAGAATGGAGCAAAGAAGGGCCTTAATTCGTGCTTCTCAAACACAAGAGCAAAGAGAGGCAGCCCGTGAAACGGCTAGATTAGAAACGAGAAATCGTCGAGCTTATAGTACAGATGAACAGAGGAATAATCTTCGAAGTGCAAGTATTGATTTGAATCGAGCAGCGTTTCGATATGATTGCACCATTGACTACAGCTTGCATCGTTTAGTTTGCATTGGTCCAATGGACGTTGTTTGCCAGCATTGTGGCGCATTGAAGTTTGCTGGTGAAACGCCTGGTTTGTGCTGCCTTAGTGGCAAAATGACATTGCCATTTGTGGTCCCGCCACCAGAGCCATTGCGTTCCCTGCTTTATGACGAAACACTAGAATCACGGCATTTTCTAGCGAACACTCAAAAATACAATGTCTGTTTCCAAATGACTTCATTTGGGGCGGAAATTATCGAAGAACACGGATATAATCCGACATTTAAGGTAATTTGCGTTAAAAACTTTATTTTCTATGATTGTAAAAAAAATTTGGAATGTAGTTTGTTAGATTTCTGTATTTGTCTCTAAAATAAAAATGGTATGTTATTATTTGAAAAAAAAAGTGTTTGTAAATTTAACTATAACTATAGCTTTGAATTTACAGATTCAAGGCCAGATTTGCCATCGCATTGGATCATTGCAACCTATTGAAGGTGCACAGTACAAATTCTTGTAAATATACTTCATGGACAATATGGAAGAACAACTTGACCGGCGTCAAGGGATCAACACAGCTACGAAAAGAGCAATTCTCCAAGATTTGCAGCAAATGCTTCATGAACATCATGCATTGGTCAGGCTGTTCAAGACTGCTTTAAAGCGCCTGCCAAGTGATGACTATAAAGTTGTAATCAGAGCAGATAAAAGACCAGCTGGAACACATGAACACACATTTAATGCTCCAACAATCAATGAAGTGGCAATCCTGATTGTTGGTGAAAACTTGGAAACACGTGATATTGTGCTTACACGACGCAATACTGGGCAACTACAAAGAATATATGAAACACACCGTTCATATGACGCGTTTCAATACCCGCTGATGTTTTGGCAAGGAGACGATGGATATCACTTTAATATCAAAATGATTAATCCATTGAATGGTAAGATCAATGTCATTGTTTTCATTTTAACTTCATATACATTTTATTCTGTTTGCTTTTGGTACACAAAAAAAGTTGTCACTCCTAATTTAGTAGAGAGTAGCTGTAAGAGTCGTTAACCTATTAGGGGTTCTAAAATACAATTTTTACTGTATTTGTTTCAGGTGATGAAACTACCAAGAAGGTTAGTTCGATGAATTATTACGCATATCGTTTGATGATTCGTGAAAATTCTGACAATTATTTGTTGCGATTTCGTCGACTGCTTCAACAATACTGCGTTGACATGTACGTTAAAATCGAAACGGAGCGCCTGACTTTCATCCGGTTGAATCAAGCTAAATTGCGTTCGGAAGAGTATATTCATTTACGCGATGCAATAAGCACAGAAGGAGATTCAGAAAATGTTGGTCGATTGACTATTTTACCAGCGACATACGCAGGTAGCCCGCGTCATATGCATGAATATGCGCAAGATGCAATGACATGTTCGTCATTATGATCGGCCAGATCTATTCATTACATTTACATGTAATCCGAAATGGATGGAAATTATTCAATTGCTGCTTCCCGGACAAACATCAAGTGATCGACACGACATCACCGCACGGGTTTTCAAGCAAAATATTCGGTCACTAATAAATTACATTGTTAAGCAACACGTCTTTGGGATTACTCGATGCTGGATGTATTCAGTCGAATGGCAAAAACGAGGCCTACCGCATGCTCACATTCTAATTTGGTTAGTAGACAGAATTCGGCCAGATCAAATGGATGACATCATATGTGCGGAGATTCCTGCTCCTGAAACCGATCCAGACCTACATGATGTTGTAATCACAAATATGATTCATGGACCATGTGGCACTATCAACCGCCAATCACCGTGCATGGTCGACAGCAAGTGTTCCAAACGGTATCCGCGAAAATTCACGGCAGAGACCGTTACAGGCAACGATGGTTATCCATTGTATCGGCGTCGGTCGCCCGATGATAATGCTAGAACTATCACAACTAAAGTGAAAGGAAACGATTTCATAGTTGACAACAGTTGGATTGTTCCATATTCGCCACTTCTTTCCAAAACATTCAAGGCACATTGTAATGTTGAGTATTGCAATTCGGTCAAATCTATTAAATACATTTGCAAATATGTCACGAAAGGGAGCGACATGGCGGTTTTTGGTATCCAAACATCCAATATCAACGATGAAATCACGCGCTATCACGTTGGTAGATATGTGAACTGCAATGAAGTAATTTGGCGTATATTCTCATTCCCTATTCACGAACGTTATCCCACTGTTGTACATTTGGGGGTGCATCTAGAGAACGGTCAGAGAGTATATTTCACAGCGTCGAATGCTGCTCAACGTGCCGAAACACCTCCGTGCCGAAACACCTCCAGCGACAACACTGACCAGTTTCTTTGCGATTTGTCAAAACGATCCGTTCGCACGAACGTTGCTTTACTCGGAAATGCCACGTTATTACACTTGGAACGCTACATCGAAGAAATTTCAACGTCGGAAGCAAGGCGATGCAGTTCCTGGTCATCCAGATATGCGTTCTGCTGATGCTCTTGGTCGTATTTACACAGTTCATCCGAAGAATGATGAATGTTTCTTTTTGCGGTTGTTGCTGGTACATGTTCGAGGGCCAACATCATTTGAATCACTACGAACTGTTAATGGTATAGTGTGCCCCACATTTCGTGCAGCATGTCAAGAGCTGAATTTGCTTGAAAACGATACTCATTGGGACTTGACAATTACAAGCAATTATTTCTGCATCTCCAAGTCAGATACGCACATTATTTGCTATCATCATTTCGACATGCTTCCCATCGAACCCACGTGACCTGTGGAACAAATACAAAGATAACATGCCAGAAGACTTTTATATCGAATTCGTGTCAGCTCAAGAAATCCCGATCTTGAGGCGAATGAGGAGATGCATAACCAGGCTTTGCTCTTGATCGAAGATATGTGTTACCTCATGTGCGGCAGTTTGTTAGTTAGGTTAGGAATGCCAGCGCCAGATCGCGGAATGAATGACGCATTTAATAGAGAATTAGAACGTGAACGTGAATATGATCCACATGAACTAATCCAATCAGTTCAAACGAATGTACCACTGTTGAATCCTAAGCAGAAGGAAGTCTATGATACACTGATTAATGTTATTGATGATGGAAATGGTGGCTTATTTTTTTTTTTTTTTTTGATGCCCCCGGTGGAACTGGGAAGACATTCCTCATGTCATTTATTTTGGCCACTGTACGTGCGAGATTCGAAATTGCGGTAGCAATTGCTTCTTCTGGAATAGCGGCCACATTGTTAGACGGATGCCGTAGGGCTCACTCAGCGTTAAAATTGCCATTAAACCTTCAAACTACTGAACAACCGACATGTAACATTTCGAAACACTCCGCAATGGCCAAAGTTTTAGTAGCATCAAAAATTATCATATGAGACGAATGCACAATGGAGCACAAACGTGCATTGGAAGCACTAGACCGAACATTAAAAGATCTCCGCAATGAGTCGAGATGTTTTGGTGGTTCAATAATTTTATTATCTGGCGATTTCCGACAAACACTACCAGTAATTCCAAGATCTACTGCTGCCGATGAAATAAACGCTTGCCTCAAAGCATCAAATCTGTGGCGATATGTAAACAAACTTCAACTGTCTTTAAATATGAGAGTTTCATTGTTGAACGATCTATCTGCTGATGATTTCTCGAAGCAATTGCTGACTATCGGTAATGGCCGTGTTCCTGTTGACGAATCGAGCGGTTTGATTTCATTTCCTCCAAATTTTTGCAATTTCGTCTCATCAAAAGACGAGCTTATCAACAAAGTATTTCCGGATATCATTGCTAACCACAAAAATACTAAATGGTTAAGTGAGCGAGCAATTTTGGCGGCTAAAAATAAAGATGTAGATGACCTCAATTTTATAATTCAAAATCAAATCGTAGGTACTCTGTATTCATTCAAATCTATCTACTGTGTAACAAACGAAGAAGAAGCCACTAATTATCCAACTGAATTTTTGAACTCCTTGGATGTGCCTGGTTTACCACCGCACAATTTACAACTGAAGGTTGGCTCGGTAGTCATCATGCTTAGAAATTTAAACCAACCAAAACTGTGCAATGGAACGCGTTTGGTGATAAGAAAACTGATGAGCAATGTGATTCACGCGTCGATACTTAAAGGAAAATTTAAAGATGAGGAAGTTCTTATTCCAAGGATTCCGATGATCCCAACAGATATGCCCTTTGAGTTTAAACGAATTCAATTCCCGATTCGTCTTGCCTTCGCCATGACGATCAACAAATCACAGGGCCAATCCTTGACTATTTGTGGCCTCAATCTAGAAAATGCGTGTTTTTCTCATGGTCAATTGTACGTGGCATGCTCACGTGTCGGCAAACCATCCGCATTATTTGCTCTTGCGCCTGACCAAACAACAAAGAATGTCGTTTACCACAAGGTGCTTGAGTGAAAATCCGATTAATGAATTAATCAGAGTGTATCCCAACCTGCACAACATAGTTTTCAATGATTTTTTTTTTTGACAAGTGTTTGAAATACTTAATTATTAATATTTTTTTAATTTTTATTCTCATTCTGTATGTATTCATCATCATTCATCAAAATAAAATACTTTTATATTTCTATCTATATTAATATTATTTTGTATCATTGTATTACGTTCATCAAAGCCTAAATTAGTTCAGCTAAAAGGTATCACGACATTCATTGACTGTTAGGCGGTACGAAGTTCGCCGGGTCAGCTGGTGTAGGTATAAAGGAAGAAGTACTGCATGCTTCGAGAGGTAGTTTAGATCAAACAATTAGAAATGTCCAGTACAAATCGGCTCAAACGCTTTCCGTAAGAGCTATGAGCAGTCTGGGAAACTGTAAGGCTTATTCATAATTCTGGGTAAGTGCAGCACGTACATTAATTCTAACTGAACCAGTATGTATTTGCGAACAGCTTGTGAAAACCATTTACATTGTAGTTTTTTCTCTGCATTTGCCAGAATAATGAGTGCCTCTTATTACAAAGACCAATAGGAAACACCATATTGAGCATGACCTTTAGCGACGACTCACAAATGCAGGTCACATGTAACACCCGATGTCTCATGTATTTTTCAGCTACTTCCTTTCATGAGTTTATAACCATTTCTCGTGACTACATCTACTTATGAATTTTGTCATTAATTAAATTTGATCGAAATATAATGTATACTGGATGAATAAATAAGAAATCATTACATAGATCGTTGCAGTAAATAAGCTGCCATAGTCAAAGAAATTATGTTGAACTAACACGAAGAATATATTTCACGGAAAAATAATATCGTTGTCGTGAACGCACGCAGTCCTAGAACAGAGGGCAGAGATGAGTTGCGAAGCGTCTGTGGTGTGATAGAGACATGTGTGTCGGACCGCAAATGCCAAATGGAGATTGTTATCGAAACGGTGTTATAATATGTATGTGGGAAGGCAAAATATAATTAAGTCAGGACGTGCATGGACACAGAACATGAACGCAAGAAGATTTTCGAATTAATGAAGACTGCTGTGCGCATAACTTTCATTCAAGCTGCTGACTAATCAAGAGGAGCCTACCGCCAATAATGAATTTCGTAATAAGCATTACATCAGAAGCAACGCATCGCAAGGTAAGATAAAGCCAGTATTTTTATAGCTCCGTAACAGGAATGCCAGCGTAATAGTAACTTTTTGGGACATTCTTCAAAGCAAACTTTACAGACCCAGGTCGATCAAACTATCTGACAATCAGATCAAACTGGAAGTGATTCAAATTCAATTCATATTTTATTCACAAAAGTATGCTGGCTAACTGACAGTCGAATAAAATTTACGATTTTGTGTTGTGTTCTGTAAATGACTTTATTGCATATGTGTACATAGCATTAACATTAGGAAATAACAGTTGCCATAAATAACGGTTTCTATAACATCATTTGCGAAGTAACCGGTAAGGAATTGTACTCTGTTTTGGACACCATTTAACATATTTCCAAACAGACAGCATTATTATGAATTGCGTAATACAACATATTGTATGGAGCGTGGCTAGTCGTTGCAGAATTATTATCAACTTATTGCAGGCTAGATTAACGTCTTCAGTGTTCATGTTACACGTGTTTTCGCATCTAAGCTCACGCGAGTGCATTTCATTTATTTGCCCCATTACTTTTCTTACCCAGTATTTGCGTAATTATCTATTTACCAAATTTAACTTTTGCCCCTTTTTGGAGCTGACAACCTTTCTACTCTGCAATCTAAATTCGTTCAGATGACATTGGCGTACTAAATTACGGCTACCTACAGCAAAGCTTTATTTATTCCGATTCTTTTACATTTATATCGTTGTTGCACACAGTAAACACTCGTGTGTTAACGATCATGTCGCAACCTACTACGCTCTATCAGTAAACATTGATATTCGGATTAGATGCCTTGTTTCCATTTACTATGGAGCGGTAGCTACACGTGTCGCTAAAAGCATTTTTCTAGTCCAGGGACAATATGAGTACATGCTGCTACACAACAACAAAATAACGTGATATCATTTGATTACTCGTTATTTTACTGCATTCTGTGAATGATTCGAGATAGTAAACAGCTTACGTAGACTTGATGTGTTTCAAAGTAGTCGAGATGAACAAGTGCTGATGCCTATTAAGGTGTGCATTCCATAGTCCTTGTGCAAAGGATTTTTTTAATTGTTTATTTCCATACAACAATCTCTCAAGATTGTGGCAGTGACCAATTCTTCTCCGAGTGCATAAACAGATTTTCAAGCGAATCGTGTAAAAAGGAGGTAACAAAAAGAATATTTACGTGAAAGAAAATTTATATATTCTGCCAACACTTAACAGCAACAAAGAACAGAGCAGCCTTCATTGTGCTCGATAAGAAATACTAGTGCTCTCGGTCTTACATTTTCATTTATATGTGTTTAAACACCCAATGGCATCATCGAATGTTATCGTATCATTCCTTTCTGATTTTCCGTTCCAGGAACTGTCGTTAAAGTAACAAGCATCAGATTGACTTTCCTCGTTTTTGGCAAGCTGCATTATCGTTCGCTCTGTCATAATTATTACCAACGCTATTTCAACAACCGTTGTCAAAAAGACGGGTTATCATACTGCACCGTTACCTTCCTTCTCATTCGATGTAGCTGCACGGTCTGAGTCGCCTTGTCACGGTCGCTGAAGCTTCCTCCTTCGGAGGTTCGAGTCCTCCCTCGAGCATTGTATAGCGTCCCCAGTGCTATATTACGAAAAGACTTAAAAAAAAACATTTATAAAGAAGAGACATGTAAAATTTGAATAATATATTTTTATCATGTAGCCGTAAAACAATAATTTCTCTGTCTAAGTTTCGAATGCAAAGAAATATAACAAAGTGATCTAAAGAGACGACAAAATACGCTCTTTTGTTAATTTTTTTAGTCGTCTTCACTTCTTATCTTGTCTTGATTGCGTGTAGACGGACATCTTGCGAGTGCTGCCAAATGTAAGCATAATTGTATGAGTTAAGCATATAATATATTGATTTAATATTATTGTGCACTTTTAACTCGTAAGAGGTGATCCCGATTTCATGTCCGCCTTCCTTGAATTAACCTGCATTCAAGTAGTTTACAGTTCAACATACGCAGCTTCCGATGCAGCCAACGACGCCATTACGTGGCGATATTGACTTATGAAAAATTAGCGGAAGCGAAATACTCGCCCGCCATTAATATAATATTAATTTTTCTCCACAGCTGCACGAAGTTGCAGAAATACGTAGCTTTAAGATTCTTATTTTCAGTACCATAGCCGACAGCCAGAGCCAGGACTCCGACTACGAGGCAATGGTTAACAGAGGTAAGAAAAAATACGCTCGCGCGTGTGTGGGCTGCAGTTGTAATTAATAACTAAAGATCTTTTGCTTTAAAGTGAGCTGACTAGCCGAGGAAATTAATATGAAAAGTGTATTACATTGTTCAGCTTATATGCTCATGTTTTAAGATTCAGCGAGTCTAACGTTCATTAACGTAACAAATAATTGAAGTTTAAATATTGTAAAAAAGGAGAACTTCACAAAAGCATTTAACCGTAAATCAAAATTGAATGAAATATCATTTTTATTAAGGTCCACCACGTAAGTCGGCAACAATCAAAAAATAATAATAACAATAATAATATATTAAATTACGACGGCCGACGGACGCGAGACATCGGTGTGTGTGTGCTGTACATAGCGTAAGTTGGTTTCAGTAGCGTGTAGGCTTACGGACCGATGACCTCAGTGGTTTGGTTCCATAAAACTTACCACAAATTTCCAAATTTAATTCGATGTTTGTAAAAAGACGGGTGTCCTTAACTTCTTTCTCATTCGGTGTCATTGTAGTGGAGCCGAGAAAACAAAAAGACGTATGTCCACGTAAGTTAACTGCCACAGCTCACAAAAACATCTGAGTTGACAAGTCATAGACGTCTTATGGGCAGTCCTTGCCAAATGTTCAGTGAGGAGAGAAAGCTCTAGCAAATGCGTTAGTTCCTACAAATAGCTCATAACGCATTTTTTAAAAATTAATACAACACCGTTTACACACAGACTCGAAATAAAGACTTTTTTCTATCAACGAAGCCTCTGATAATGCAGTACGTGTCAAATAGTGGTGGGCAGGAAATAGCGTATCTGTTAGAAATCACAGTGATTGAGAAGTCACAGATATCACAATAACAACTTTACAAAATCTAACTGCGATTTCAGTCACAGTTAGCAGTCGCAAGTAGCATTTCACATTCAACGCCGTGAGCCATCTGTTCGCCGAATTCCATACTCCTTTCTGCGATTTCAGTGACAAGTCGCGGCTAGAAGTCGCAAGTAGCAACTAAAAAGTGCAGTTAACATTGCCATCTGTAGGCCAAAGTTCGTACTACGCTCATCTCTGCGACACGCTATCGAGTGAAACTGCGATTTCCGTGACAAGTCGCAACTAAGAGTCGCAAGTAGCAACTAAAAAGCGCAGTTAGCACTGCCATCTGCAGGCCAAAGTTCGTACTACGCTCATCTCTGCGACACGCTATCGAGTGAAACTGCGATTTCCGTGACAAATCGCAACTAAGAGTCGCAAGTAGCAACTAAAAAGCGCAGTTAACATACTTTTCCTAGTGCTATCTGTTGACCGACGGACGTACTTCCTTATGAGAGCCTTGTGCCTCACGAGATCGATGTGCTGTGTGTGCATATGGAGGGCTTATTTTAATAGTGGAACAAGTCCATTTTTGTTCATTTTGAGATACAGAGTCGTAAAGTTAAATGAGCGCTGAAAAATCTGCAGTTGAGATACCAGAAATATTCAAGCATATGGCTTCTTGCTAGAGATGAACCTTTATTTATGTTTGTTTGGATCATTAATTTCAGAAGCATTATAGACATCTGGAGGTAATGGACTTGTACCACTATTGAAATAAGCCGTTCATATTATATGACGACATGCACATTCAGCATCAGTTATGGTTGGTCAAACACTACTGTGACTCTGAATGTATTATATAAATAAGAAGCAACATTGCCTTTTTCTCCTGAAAATATCAAGTAACGTAACAAATGTGTTTTTGATTCTGCTTCCAATATGACAGTTTTGGTTAATACTCCACATGCCTACAGGACTTTGCAATGTTTACACAGCAGAACTCAGACATCTGTATAAGTGTAGTGAAATGAAAACAGTATTATTGAGTCATATGAATCCCTCACTTTTGTTCCGACACAGTTCAAGACTAGGGATAAAAGTTTACACCTGGTGTTCTACATGGCAACTTCACACACAAGACCTTTTTGCCGACACTACTACCACCTACACGAGTAAGCTTTCCCTGTGTTACTTTCAAGTAATGCACTTAAGCTATTCCTGATTTTAACTGGAAGATCTGTACTTCCCACTTTCATATCAACAGCCTCAAAATGCATATTGTAGACTTCGGGATATGTTACAGGTCAGTGTCACACCAAGATTGTGAAGAAAGGGGGAGGGAGGTGGCGGCATGACACGCTCCAACAAGTGTTTACGAATAAATAAGTGGCGAAAATTACGGGTATATGACGGCTTAACATGTGGAAAATAAGATTTTCATTATTCACTCACTGTATTTAACATTTATTATTCCTTTAAAATCGCACAACAACTTCAATAAAACACAGTTTAATCACTCATCTGCACACTTATTTCACAATTATTTTACTTTTAAACTGCAAATCCTCTAAGGGCTGTCTTGAATCTTCACGAGTCTCTCTCAACAGCCTTGATGTGGAGAGATACATACACCAACCAGTAATCAGAGTCAGAACTGTGTCTGCGAAAACACAAGGATTATTAAACAATTTTTGCTGTCACTAATTACAGGCAATATAATTGACAGAGTAGATAGCTAATATTTGCTGTAATGAAAGCCACTCAATGGGGTATATTTCACATTTGCAAGAACGATCTCACTGAAGTAATTAAGTCTATCGAAACAATTAGAAACTAACCTCTCGTCTGACAAAAACGGTCTAAAGACGCAGTGGCAATTTCTCCAGATCTGTTGACAATGATATTTTTAGATATCACTTTACTGAGTGACTGAAATGTAGTTCAGGTACCTGTGAACATAACAATATGTTAGAATTAATTTTCTAAACATGAACTATTACGGTACTGTATGGCTACTTACATATTAATTACACTATTAATATTTTCACAGTTGTTTCTTTAATACAAAATTAAAGCCAACGTAAGAAAAAACGTAAAACATAGTTACCAATGACAGGCTTGTTGAGATGCAATTTTCTGTGTGCACAGATGTCACTTTTTCATACGGTGGTGAGTCACAGAAATCGCAGAAGTCACAGAAATCGCAGAAGTAGCAGAAATCGCAGAAATCGCAGAAGTCGCAGAAGTAGCAGAAGTCGCAGAAATCGCGGAAGTAGCAGAAATAGCAGTGGGATACACGACCTAGGTTCCTTAACTGCGACTCTTAACTGCGACAAATCGCAGTTAAGAATCACAGATACTGAGAAGTAGCATTCACAGAAATCACTGATATCGGAAAATCGCAGTTTAACCCATCACTAGCGTCAAACCCTGAATAAATTAAATGTATAGATGTCACTGATCGTTTACACTGTGCACTTTCCGATTTTAAAAACTCTTCATTTTGAAGGTGAGACCCCTGTACCCAGAGGATAGTACACCTAGGACCTAGGTGCGGTGCGATTTTATATATATACACTAAAGCGCCAAAGAAACTGACGTAGGCATGCATGTTAAAACACAGAGATTTAAGTGAGTTTGAAAGAGGTTTATATAGACGGCGCACGTGCCGTGGGACACCGCATCCCCGAGGTAGCGACAAAGTGGGGAATTTCCAGTGCGGCCGTTTCACGAGCCTACCGTGAATATCACGAATCCGATAAAACAATAAATCATCGCGGCAGCCGGAATACAGGAACTGGAATAACAATGACTGAAGAGAATCTTTCAGCGTGACAGCAGTGCAACACTTCCGCAAATTGTTGCGAATTTCAGCGTGCGAACCATTCAACGAAACTTCATTGACATGGACTTCCAGAGGCGAAGACCCATTCGTGTACCCTTATGACTGCTGCACGGCACAAAGCTTTACGCTTCGCCTGGGGCCATCAACGCTGTCATTGGAAGGCTTATGAGTGGAAACATGTTGCCTGGACGGAAGAGTCTCGTTTCACATTGTATGGAGTGGATAGAAGTGTACGGGTAGAGAGAAAATCTCATGAATCCATGGAACCAGCATGACAGCAGGAGACTTTCAAATTAGTGGAGGCTCTGTAATGGTGCGGGACGTGGGCAGTTGCAGTGATATGGGATACGTGATACGTCTAGAAATGATTCCGTCGGGTGCCACATACGTAAACATACTGTGTGATCACCCGCATCCATTCGTGTCCATTGTGCATTCCGATGGACTTTGGCAATTCTAGTACGACAATGCAAAACCCCTCACGTCCAGAATTGCTAAGGAGTGTCTCTAGCAACACTCTTCTGAGTTTAAACACTTCCACTGGCCACCAAACTCCCCAGATATGGATATTATTGATGCCTTGCAACATGCTGATCAGGAAAGATCTCAACACCCTAGTACTCTAACGGACTTATTGACAGCCCTGAAGGTTTCACGGTGTCTGTTAAAATTCAGCAGTACGTCAGACATGCCATGTCGAGTTGAGGCATTTCGGCGTGCTCGTGGCGGCTCTCCACAATTCCACAATATTAGGCAGGCGGACCAGTTCTTTGGTTCTACACTGTAAGATACATATATATATACTACTGGCCATCAAAATTGCTACACCAAGAAGAAATTTAACCGACAGGAAGAAGATGCTGTGAAATGCAAATGACTAATTTTTCAGAGCATTCACACAAGGTTGGCGCCGGTGGCGACACCTACAACGTGTTGACATGAGGAAAGTTTCCAACGGATTTCTCATACACAAACAGCAGTTGACCGGCGATGCCTGGTGAAACGTTGTTTTGATGCCTCGTGTAAGGAAGAGAAATGTGTACCATCACGTTTCCCACTTTGATAAAGGTCGGATTGTAGCCTATCGTGGTTGCGGTTTATTGTATCACAACATTGCTGCTCGCGTTGGTCGAGATCCAATGACTGTTAGCAGAATATGGAATCGGTGGGTTCAGGAGGGTAATACAGAACGCCGTGCTGGATCCCAACGGCCTCGTATCACTAGCAGTCGAGATGACAGGTAGCTTATGCGCATGGCTGTAACGGATCTTGCAGCCACGTCTCGATCCCTGAGTCAACAGACGGGGACATTTGCAAGACAACTACCAGTTGCACGAACAGTTCGACGACGTTTGCAGCAGCATGGACTATCAGCTCGGAGACCATGGCTGCGGTTACCCTTGACGCTGCATCACAGACAGGAGCGCCTGTGATGGTGTACTCAAAGACGAAGCTGGGTGCACGAATGGCAAAACGTCATTTTTTCGGATGAATCCAGGTTCCGTTTACAGCATCATGATGGTCGCATCCGTATTTGGTGACATCGCGGGGAACGCACATTGGGAACGTGTATTCGTCATTGCCATACTGGCGCATCACACGGCGTGATGGTATGGGGTGCCATTGGTTACACGTCTCGGTCAGCTCTTGTTCTCACTGATGGCAGTTTGAACAGTGGACGTTACATTTCAGATGTGTTACGACCCGTGGCTCTACACTTCATTCGATCCCTGCGAAATCCTACATTTCAGCAGGATAATGCACGACAGCATGGATACAGAAAATGTTCGACTGCTGCCCTGGCCAGCACATTCTCCAGACCTCTCACCAATTGAAAACATGTGGTCAATGGTGGCCGAGCAACTGGCTCGTCATAATACGCCAGTCACTACTCTTGATGAACTGTGGTATCTTGTTGGAGCTGCATGTGCAGCTGTACCTGTACACGGCATCCAATGTTTGACTCAATTCCCAGGCGTATCAAGGCCGTTATTATGGACAGAGGTGGTTGTTCTGGGTACTGATATTTCAGGATCTATGCACCCAAATTGCGTGAAATTGTAATCACATGTCAGTTGTAGTATAATAGATTTGTCCAATGACTACTCGTTTATCATCTGCATTTCTTCTTGGTGTAGCTATTTTAATGGCCAGTAGGGTATATTAAATCTGTGCGCGCTCATTTTGTCTGTAACGGGAACGAAACAGATGCTTTCTGTCGACACTAAGCGTCGCATAAAAGTAGAGACAAGTACTACTTGTTTGGGCTGATTCAACGTAAACAATCAAAAACGTAATTGCAAATATCAGCGGAAAAGCCGGAGAAAATGCCCCTGACGACTCTTTGGAGATCAGTTCTATACACATTTCAAGTGGTGAATTCGATCGGGCGTTCCCAGATTTAATCTCGTGCGACATCCGTTTTGACGATATGTGTTAACAGGGACAGGGAAATTAGAACTCCTAACTAAACGCCCTCTCACCAAAAACCTCTGTCATTTCAAATTCAGTGGTATGAATCGAGAGCTAAAAGGAGGTTAGGTAGTATGTTATGTTTTCTAATGAAAGCTGGTTGTCCATCGCTGACAGTGGTAGCCGCTGAGGGCCTGCATTCAATCTGTGTAAGTGCTAAACACACTGGACCTATACCAGGAGTCATGGTCATGGCTACGATTTCGTGTGATGGCGGGAGCACCCTCGCCGTTATCCCACCCAGCCTGAATCAAGATTTGTACGTCGATCTGTTGTTTCACCCTGCTGTGCTGCCATTATTCAACAGCACCCCATGGGTGTGTTCCAACAGAATAACGCTAGCCAACACAGCACTATTGCAACATAACATGCTCTATAGAGTGTCGACATGTTGCCTTGGCCTGGTCTATCACCAGATCTGTCGCAATCGAGCACCATTAGACAATAACTCCGCTTCTTCCAAAGGCAGCAATAACAATCCCTTTACAAATGAACCAAGAGCTGCAGGCATGGAACTCCATGACACAAATTGGCAGCTGGCACCTGTACAACACAACGCATGCACGGTTGCGCATTCGCATTCAATATTCTGGCTGTTACACCGGTGAGTAATGTACCAGTAATGGATTATCTCTCATTTACGTTAACCTGTGGTCATACATAGAGCGTACGTTGTCTAGTAGAATGTATTCCAGAATTTTAAATACTGTTCGTTAATTATTGCTGGTGCTGTGAACTTTTCCCTCAGTGTATATTAGATGCTACTCCAATAGTAAATCAGTACTTTGTATATAGCTTGAAAGATCACGGATTTTGTTATTCGCTTATATACGGGTCTTTATCATTTCATTCATCGATGGAGCATAGGCAGATGATTGCTAGTATGTATCTGTGCCAGCAGGCATGACCTTCATTTTATGCTCGAAGTTTCTGCGACGATACATCAAGGGATGACAGGCGTTCACAGATTCTGCTCTAGCTGGACATAGGAATGACTAGACTTCCACAGAAGATCTGGCGTCGTTGTTAGAACATTTGCAGCGGAGACTCGTGCATGAGGTTTTTGGAACTCACTGACTATTTACACCACCTTCGCTTAAGTAGTCTACATGTACAATGTCGTCTGGTAGACGACCTGTTTTGAATTCCACGGTCTTGAGCAGTATTTTAGTACACACTGTACATTTACACCCACAACTACATTGATACACCGCAAATGACATTTAAGTGTCTGGCAGAGGGTTCCTCGAACCACCTTCACAATTCTCTATTATTCCAATCCCGTACATGATTGTCGAAGATGGAGCTAATGCATCAGCATACTCTGAAAGGAACCTTATTGGTATACAGTCTGGACCAGAAGACTTGCTTTTATTAAGTGATTGAAGTTGCTTCACTACTCCGAGAATATTTACTTCTACGTTTCTCATTTTGGCAGCTGTTATTGATTCGAAATCTGGAATATTTACTTCGTCTTCTTTTGTGAAGTCATTTCGGAAATCTCTCTGCTTTGGCAGCACTGTCTTCGATAGTATCTCCATTGCTATCGCGCAGAGAAGGCATTGATTGTTTCTTGCCGCTAACATATTTCACATACGACCAGAATCGCTTTGGATTTTCTGCCAGGTTTCGAGACAAAGTTTCGTTGCGGAAACTGTTATAAGCATCACGCATGGAAGTCCGTGATAAATTTCGAGCTTCTGTAAAAGATCGCCAGTCTTCGGAATTTTACGTCTGTTTATATTTAGCATGTTTGTTTCGTTGTTTCCGCAACAGTGTTCTGGCCCGTTTTGTGTACCAAGGAGGATCAGCTCCGTCGTTTGTTAATTTATTTGCTACAAATCTCTCAATGGCTGCCGATACTATTTCTCTGAATTGAAGCCATATCTGGTCCACACTTACATCATTAATTTGGAAGGAGTGGAGATTGTCTCCCGGGAAGGCGTCATGTAAATTTTTATCTCCTTTTTTGAATAGATATATTTTTCGTTTATTTTTGGAGGATTTGGGCGTTACAATACTCAATCTCGCTACGACAACCCTGTGTTCACTAACCCCTGTATCCGTTCTGATGCTCATAATTAACTCAGGATTATTTGTTGTTGTACGATATTTCCTTGAGCAATCAATAGCATAGACAACATCCGACCAATAATTAAAACTCCGTAATTTCATACTCATAAATGAGCCATTGTGATACACTAGCTTCAAATTCTACAGGTTCTACTATTGACATATTTGTAGTACATCAACGACTCATGTTATAGCCCATTAAGTCTGTAGTCTAGAGTTACGTTTTGTGAACTGCATCCCCAAGAGGGCTCACAACCCTTTTGTAAACAAATGATAAGCAAACATCGAGAGCTGAGCCCTTGCTGTACTACCATTACCTCTGGGCATGCTTCCGTTTGCTCGACAGCCGAGTGTTGTATGCCACACACTAACCAGACAGCTATTTAACCGCATGAATTGGAAAGATAATACAAATCTACAGAAAAAGTCGACTTAAATATGTCCTACATGTAGATGAGGTAGGTGAATGTTGAAACGAAACATTCGTTGGTGAGAAACAGCTGTGGAACTTGACGCATTTCAGTCGCATAGCACATACCCAGGCACATTGGACTCCATATGTGTTCTTGGGAACAACATGGCCCTCGATTTCTCAATCAGCAACACTCCCAGCACAATGTGTAGATCTCAGTGAATAGAAACACTCAGCATAACCGTAAAGCTACGCTATATAGTTCTCCTTATCAAGCTTCTGTTAGAGATAGTAACAGAACACGTCCTATAACTCAGACAGTGTTGACAGCACCAAAAGGTGAAAAATTGTATTTCCTTACACCGTTCTCTACAAGCAAATATTTTGAGGATATTGTTCCTATCGTTTCTTACATGTTCTATACAAACAAAGATTTTGAGGGTCTTCCTAGTGTACTTAAATTTCTTAACTGACAAATAGCTGGTCTCTAGCTTGGCGGTAACAAATCAATTGGTAATGAACTTTGAGAGTATTCTGTTATCCTCTACTAGCAATAAAAAATTATTTCAAAAAAATAGTTGGTGACATTTTACATATAAAGAAGCAGACTGAGCACAACTGCTTAAATAATTCGAAGCAGAAGGAGGAGGTATCGATTGCAACGAAAAAGCTTGACGGCATCCTAAAGAAAACTGAAGTGTTTCAGTTATCTTTCAGTGTCTTAAGGCAAGCTTCATTTGACAGACAGAAACGAGTTTGATTCCAAAATGCTCTCGAAAGTTCTAATTATCATATTCTTTTACGACACAAAGCTGTTAGATTTGCAGAACATCTGGTCTCTCTGTCCATGAACCAGAGAAGGCGTCCCTACCACTGTGCATTTACTACGAAGGTAAGTATCTAATCTGGAGCTGGGAATGCCTAAGAGAAGAAAATCCAAAAATTTAACGTAACTTATTCTGTAGCGAAGAATATGCTTAACACAACAACTCACCTCCAATACGTCTTAAGCCTGGCCTTCATTAGATCTGCAATGGCGATAAATGCATCAAATCAAGCAAAGAAGTGTTATTTTGTCATCAATACATATCTGTACAAACACAAAGGTCAAGTTGCATCTGTTAAAAATCCATGTGCAACTCCATACTAAGGCAGGGACCTAGCGAGATTGGTGAGTCCAAGGCTACAGCTCTACCCATCCCCTTTATATCCCACCAACTACACCCCTCCCAAACACCATCGCCACCATTGTGATGGACTACAGCCAGTTTTAAATTGGGGTCTAAATAATGTGGAAGTCAGCTGATCAAAACCATTAACAATCTTCGAAACTTCCCGCAGATTCACTACAATCACGAAGAGGAAAAACGGTGTCACCCATACTTAACTGGCATTTGGATGACTAAAGGACTCAGATGGAAAAATTAAAAATCCTAGTACATACTAAACTTCCTGTATATGTCTACCAGATAGACACTTCAAGTCTTTTGCAACCTAATGTCAAACATAACTCTGACGTAGAACAGCAAAAAATGGATTCACTGTGCTGTCTTGTAAACTATCAGTCACCACACATCACCCTTAGCATTTGACTACAGACTGTAGCTGTGTACTCCAGATGATTATATTCGTCTGAAATGCTTTTGTTTACAAAATATTTATGAATAAATAGGTCTTTAGGCAATGTCTTTATTTTTTAAATCGTTTTCTAACACAGGTAGGATGGTGTAAGTATAGTGTAACACACTTCATAAGTACAAAATTCTGATTTTAGAAGATTTTGAATTATGATGGTTGATGGGTGATTCTGCTGACGAAGACGAGGTAACAATGACCCAAGGACCGAATGTAGGCGACGGTTGTCGAATGCTCCAAGACCTATCGTGAAGGACAGCACCTGGACAGATAGGTTGACGCCCGAAACACGAGTACAATGCCTCAGCATAGTTTTTTTGCATCTCAAACCGGCGTAACCTAGTCGTCCATCGCAATGAGGTTACTAGCAACCGTTGTAGAAACGAATCAGACAAATACAACACACCTTACATATGTTGAGCAGAAAGGAATGGCGTTGGCAAAACGCAAGTATTCTTTCAAATAAATACAGTAATAACACAGAATACCTCACATTAAAAATGGATCCACAATCATCTGGGGCAGACTCCTTTATGGCGCCGCATAGCGTTCAGTACTCCGTGAATTAATTTTATCTCTTCCATCAGAAACTTTTTCTGGCACTGTCAAGAGCATCGATATACTTGGAATAGCGCATGATACTCACATTTATGTCTTGCAATAGACTTGTTCATTATCAGCTCCCAAGATGGAACACATTCACATTGGAAAAATACCCTGTGTAACAAAGTTACTGGTTACATAGCATGCATGTTATGTGATGTAGATACAATAGATATCTTTCCACTGTAAGGATGATCCATCTTCAAAACTGGCAATGAATAAGTGTGTTACGAGACAGAAAATGTATAACACGCTTTTCTCTATGTTCATCCCTTGGAATCAGCAGATGAGCTCAATAGCAGCATTGTAAAGTTAATGTTAACAACAGGCAGTGAAACAATTTTTCTCTGTTTTCTCTGCATTTCCAGTACAGTTAAGTCAATAACCACCACAAACAAACACAGTAATTCACATCGACACTCAGGTCGCAGATGGTACTGGTCCTGACAATGTGATAAGGCAAACGTGGGCGATTTTGTTTGTGCGTGATGCATACATTTAGGATCAAGTATACAAAAAACGGCAAATTATCAGCCTCCACTTCCTCTTAACCAATTGTTGGCGAAATTGATTTATGGACCCCTGGATTTTAATAATGATCCCTGGGGATTATCCATCCTACTGAGAAACCACCACCCATTCCTCTCACTCCTCCTCTCCCAACCTCTGGAAGAGACACATTTCTCTTGTCATCAGTCCAAAGCCCAGTTTACAGTCACTTTTCCCCGTTTCCTCCACTTGGGAAATCCCCCAGACTTCCTGTACACCCTTTCACATACCCCTCTTGTCTCCAATCAGGATATTAGTGAGAAAGAGACACACTTTGTCCTGAGAGAGGGATGTAAGATAGCGTGCTTATTTGTTTGCTTTATTTTGGGGGTGTTGGATTGTCCTCCACAATCCTCAGCCCCTCAACCCCATCCTCACATTTTCCAGTCACTTGTGTATCCGTTGCCTCAGATACGAACGCAACAGCCCCTTCCACCACCACATGTGAATAGGCGGTATATTGGCTGGAGTGAAAGGTGCTGTCTTTACTTTTGTTGGGAAATGTGTTCAGTTAACAAAATGTTGCTGATGGACAGAGAGGATTTTAATAAGTGTATTACCTGTAACCATACAACTGAGGACTGCACTCTAAAGCATTCTACAGAACAGATGGAAGGAACTGATAGTGGGAATACCTTTCAATAGGATATAGGACAATAGACTGAGAATGTATTTCGCAACACATAAAGAATACTGCCTGTGCTAGAACTGCTCGTGTTTTTTAAAATGGACAGTCAGTTCACAGTGTTTAAGACAGATTTGTCCTTTTCCACTACCACAGACTTAATGAAGCTGAGGTACTCACCTTGGAGTATGGGCTCAACTGGGTACGCTTGAAACGGATTTTCTCCCAATTTCGAGTGAATATGTGTTCACTTTGCTGTGGATTCTAGTCCACAATTCTAGTCGAAATTGGCGGGGAAGTCATAATAATTATCTCCAAATGATCTAAAAATGTATATCGCCTAGGAGAGTCGTATACAGACCCATACATACGTGGTAAGATCCGACAGGACATCAAAAAGTCACTAAAGTGTAGGAGAGTAGGCTCCTACCGACCTAAAAATGTGTAGATACTTAGAAACTTGTACACAGATACACGGTAAGAAGGAATAGAACAGCAAACTATCATTGAAGAGTAAGAAGGCCAATACACACTACCACAACTCTTGAAAAATGTTTCACTTCTCAAATTACTTACAGAAATTGTAATAAAAAAACCGTGACTTGTAAACAACATGTCATAGTGCAACATATGCGCTAATAGTTGAGAAAAATCATTGTAATATCACAACTACTACAATAACTGAGCGGAAAATATATCGCCAGGACAGAGACGATTTAGCTGCACATGTGTTCACCTGAAAGTGTTCATACAATCCAACCACCTTAGAAAAATTTTCATCTCCTTCCTTATTTCCCCTCTCCCATCAACTCCTCCTCCGATAGATGTAATGGTTTTCAAGCCTGTGCTAGAATTTCCCAGTTGCTGAAGGTACACAAAGAAGTTGCAGTGAGACTATTTATAAATACGTGATGTGTGAATACACAACCACAATCCAACACTAGCAGTTCGTACGTCAATCGACCACAAAGCATCAAGTCCTAAATATATTCATGGTGTTGTAAGGATTGACATTTGAGAATTCAAGCGCAGTGCACACACCACACATACGAGCTTCTGTCGCTGCACAGTCAGCATACTTGCCAGATCGCTATTCAGCTATCCAGAGGTGTCTGTGAGCGCAGCCGCCAGGATTTGACACCAAAATTACGGCCAACAGCCGACTAGCTGGATTCTATCCTGGTACCTGTCTGTTACACGAGATTAAGCACAACTTCTGATCGCATAATGCGTCATGACGACCCTGGTCCTCTGGCAATGGCACACTGCATGACAAGCAGGTGTGTCATGCAATTACACCCTGGGACAGATCCTCTAGGAGGCGCTCTTTTCAAGGAACACTATGGAGAACTGATATTTGAAGCTGACCAGAAAATGATTGTACTTGTACCAACACGTATTTGACGTAACGTCCACAAAGGCCAGCTACAAGATACTAACGCTCCCATAGAGGTTTATAGCATTCTTTTTCTCACTAGTTGATTTTACAAGTGGAATAGGAAAGGAAATGTCTAGTAGTGATACAAGGATATCCTCTGCCAAGGCTTGCAAAGTATATCGATATGGATGTAAATTTAGCCTACTTATTAAAATGTCAGTCCCACCATTTATAGGCAGACAAACCCCATGGAAGGATGTTGCCTGTTATTTGTCAAGGAAGCAAAAGAGCTTCTCCTGCTGATTGTCTGTCTATAAAAACCTTTGGGTTATAATATTCACAACAATTCAGAGTATATGTGGAGTGCACAAAGAAATTCACGAACATAGCGCCTACATTTCTTTGCTATCTAATGATTGTCTATACATATTCCTTGCACACGTCCTACACTGCTTTTTCACATTTCTACGATTACTGTATTAGAGACACGAAAGTGTAAGGGTGTCAGAATCATTGATGAGTGCGTAGTGTTCCGTGAGAGACATGGCACTTTTCTTAAATTTGTGCATAACTCCATAATACGAATCTATCAGTAACACAGAGCTTCCATTAAACTGTTGCACGAAAAATACAGTATCACACTTCATACACTGATCAGCCAGAACATTATGACCATCTGGTTAATAGCCAACTTTATCATGGATAACAATTGTTACGTTTCATGGCATGGAAGCGGTAAGGCGTTTGTAGATAAATGGATAGAGTTGGCACCACATCTGCGCATACAAGTCACCTAATTCCTGCAAATTCTGGTGATGGGGGCAATGAGTTCTGACGCCTTGTTCAGTCACGTCCCAGACTTGTAAGATTGGTTTCAGACCTGGCACGTCGGTGGGCCGGCACTTCAACTTGATCTCGCCACAGCGTTCCTGAAACCACTCCATCACACTCCTAGCCTTGTGACATGGCGTTTTATCTTGCTGAAATGTGCCACTACTGTTGTGACACATGATCGTCATGAAGGACTGTACATGGTCAGCAACGAGTGTGGTTACTCCTAAGCAATCATGGTGCCTTGCACGAGCTGCACTGAACCCATGGATGTCCACGTGAATATTCCCCAGCATACTGGAGCCGCCACGGCTGGTCACCAGCCCACAGTACAAATTTCAAGGAGCTCTTACTCTCGAAGACGACAGATTCGTGTACTTCCATCGACATGGTGAAGGTTATCGGGATTCATCAGACCAAGCAACCCTCTGCCACTGCACCAGCGTCCAGTGCCGATGGTCACATGCCCATTTCAGTCGAAGACGATGATGTAGTGGTGTTAACACTGGAACATGCATAAGTTGTTGGCTGCAGAGGCCCATAGTTAGGAGCTTGTGTAAAAGATCGCCAATCTAGGAGATCTTGTCTTCCTTTAAGTTTATCATGCTTTTTTCGTTGTTTCTAAAATAGGGTTCTAATTCGTTTTATGTGCCAAGCGGGATCAGCACCGTCCTTTGTTAAATTATTTGGCACGAATTTTTCAATTGCTCTCGAAACTATTTCTTTGAATTCAAGCCACATCTGGTCTACACTTACAATGTTAATTTGGAAGGTGTGAAGATCGACTCTGAGGAAGGCATTGAAAAAAGGTGACATATTTCTCACGAAACACTATGCTGTCAACGAAGACTCTGTCACCATTACACTGTCATATTTCTGGCGTAGTAACCATAGAAACATAATAAAGGAGATTAGGCCACGTACAGGTGGACATTTGTAGGCACTCATTCGATATCGATGAATTGTAGGTGCTGTGTGTCTGAATTCATTTGTGCAGTCCATGTATAATTTACATGGCTGTGACTATCATCCTATATGACAATGCAGTAGTTTTCTAGTTGTGATAGTTTTCTACCTAGTCAGTGATGGGGCGGAGGACTAGACAGCCTACTGACTAATCGAGGAAGACATTGGGAACTTGACGGTAATTAGAGATATTTCGCATTATTTGTGACTAGTAGGTGTACATCCCTTACCGAAATCAGGTGGATTCAAACGTTATATATCAAAGACAAGAAGAATCTTGAGAATATAGTATGGATGTTATACTCTGACTAAAAGAGAAAATTGAGCTCTATACCGATTTTTTCGAGTTTTGTGGGTAAACTTATTACAGCCTCTGACATACGTCTCATGAACTGACTGCAGCGAGATAACTGGAGGTTCACATGACGTTTTCATTGAGAGACGATCTGCAGCAGATGTTCTGTCTTTTGTATTCTCGATAAATAGGAGACAATATATTTCCATTGGTTTCTATTGATCTGACGAAGACTTAGGCAATACTTCCTTAATAGGTTTTACAAACACAGCAGGATGATTTTTTCATGGGTTGTGATAACCTCGAACTGTCGCTGCTTCAATAGACATTCTTCTAACAAAACGACAACTCCCACCCTGTATGGAACACAGTTATGTGACACATTTATTTCACCACTTTGCATTCTTTCAGACAGCGTCAGACTAATATAGTCACCACTCGCCCTACTAACTGATGGCGGCATGTCATGAACCATTTCTTTGACGGCAGACAATAACTGTTGATACAACTAATTTGAGAAGCGGTATTGAAAAGCCATTCAGGCAACTCTTTACTTAAAATAGCTTTGATTTCATTTAACTTTGACCTGACTGGTTCCTCTGAAGTTCCTCTCTCAAATAACAGATCAGAAGAAGACATCTGCACAACAAGCTGTAATTCTTAATATAGTTTTTCATACATCTGGGTGCCTATAATCAAAATCAACTTTGAAAAGTACTGTGAATAATTTTCCCTCCGCGTGTAAAACTGTTTCTTCAACTTATAACTTTCCCTCTACGGTTCAAACTGTTTCTTTAACATAACGTCTTTTCCAGAAGTGAACTTACCGTCTTTTCCATTTACCTCCTGAACATATCCTTTTATATAACTTATTCCACCTATTAATTTTCGTATGGCCTTGGTATTGCCATGATATTCAAAAATCGTTTTCACCATTGCCTTTAAACTTCGACATATTGCCGTAAATGGGTACTGAGTATGGCTAGCCAATTTGTTCTCTCTCAGCCTTTGACTCCAATTCACGCCCCTGACGAGACAATATTTTTGCCGGTCGCATCAACGAATTCACTACCTTCAGGGTATGATTCTACGTGATTATGTTTTTCAGATTAAATTTTTATTTCTTTTCTATTTTTACCATAATACGGAGATGGCTATAATTTCATGGGCAAATTACATATATTAGTGTAATAACAGCATGCAAGCGATGTTAATTAAAAATGGGCACCTTTCACTAAGAATTTCAAACAATGTAAAAGCACTGTACCATGTTGCATATTCGCTACACATAGTCAGCTAACTTGCACAACATAACTATGTAACAGTGGCAATTAATTCACAAATACCTCAAATAATGCAAGTTTGATTGAAAATGGGCTGTCAGTGATTAATTATATAATTAATTATATGCACAAATTAAGTAAATAAGTAATGTTGTCCTTACCCCGAACGTTGTGACGTAAAGAAACTCACATAATTTAAAACAATTATAACATCTTTTTCTTCGACTTCAGTCCGTTTCCGTCAATATTTTAGAGTTTTCGTTCAGTACAAGAAACAGAGAAAAACAAGTTTTAATAACGTAATGACAATAAAAATTCATACACACAATATTTATAAATTGTGCTGTAAGTCGGTCGACAGTGTAATGTATCACCTCTCTTCCCCCCCCCCCCACCCCCCACCCCGCCCACCACATCCCCCCCTCCCCTCCGCCATGGGTTTTGTTATTTTAAGATTGTTCATTAGACTAAAATGTTATTAAGAAAAGCATACATCACACTGCGAATAAGAAAAGAGAACATGTAATCATAAAATTTACAAAGAAGATGTTGATTCGTTCACTTTTTTTCTTACTGTCTAATAGTTCCTGTAAGATATTGGGAGTTTGATTTCATTTTCATGAACAATTAGCAGCAGACCAAGAAGTAGTCGTTGGAATGAAGATAGTTTGATGACAACATATCGTCTTGGTGTTAACTGACAAAGTAAACTGATAGTTTTTGTAATAATAACGAGACTTCGTTTACAAACATAGATTGCAGTTTCAACTTACTATGTTGAGTTCAGAATACGATAGAGAGTCACTGCATCCGATCGTCATGTTACTAAACTGACTGCTTCAGTCTGAACAGAATGCAGGATTATGCACTATACTGCAAAGTAAATAGGAAATAAATCAGGAAGAATTACTGTGTCACAGTGTAACTCAAGTTACAGGAATGATACAACCCTCTGGCAGCAAGGAAGAAAGAAATCACTATAATCTATTACTTTAGCAAAAAAAAATCTATATGTTTTTCTCAGGCAAAGTGTGTACAACGATGACGTTTATCATCAACGAGTTCACTGTTAGGTTAAATAATTTGCTGCAGATGCTAACAGAAAAAGAATTAAGGGACAAACCCTCACAAGAGCTTACTTCCGATGTTACCTGGCGATACTGAGGGAGGTTCTCAAGACAAAACTTCGCAGGGTGGATTTACATAGGTATCTTCTTTTAGTTAATACAACTTTGCCCTCCTCTGGTAAAATCCTGTTATGGTAAGCAGTGTCATGTTTCTCTTCGTTCGAATGAAGAAACCGTTTTGCTGCAGGCGTTTCAAAAGAGACGACGAGAGGATTTTCGAGGTGTTACCGTATCATGGAACAGCCAAAATGCAGACTTCTACAACCGTACATCCTAGGGCACACTGTGTCGCCTTGATGGGCGCAGATTTCTACTACAAATTTCCAATTTTCGACTTTGTAACTGATAATTGTACTATCGTAGTTGCTGTATCCTGCATGGAAACCAATAAATATCGGGACAGTTCAATTGCTGTAATATAGGTTATATGCTATTTGTAAGAGTAAATGTGGATGCTCTGTTTCAGTAAAAAAATATTCCTGTCTTTGTGCCAATACAGACAGAAAGAAGTATGCTAGCAAATGAATGGACAACAGAAGTACCGTTATATAGTAGGAAATTATACCAAGTGTCAGTTTACATTTCACACATTTTAGATACAGTACACATTGATTACAAAGACGTATTACAAATTCTGTTAGCATCCTGTCTCCAGACTATTACCTTCACAAACGCCATTATAATATTCGATGTTGCAGACAACGACACGTGTACTTTCACCGTTCCTAATTGGCGGACGGCATGTCTGAGTGAGACAGTGTTGTCTCGTGCACAGTGAGTCTCGTGGGTCTCTTTCGTAAAGTAGGTCGAAGACGTTGTGTAGTGGTAGATGCCAAATAGTTGTACAAACATCAAGTACAATTGATATAAGGGTCTCCTCAACATTCGGAAACGGTGTAAGGATCACGAGAGTCTATTTTAATGTTTTGAGCTGCAAGGCTTTGTAGTCGTGAATTTCAAGACAGATTGAGAACATTACAACGAATTTTTCTTCCTGAGATGTTACACTCGTGGCTTTGTAAATTCAGTGGTCTACAGTGCACGGTACAGAAACAGTCCGTCATTTATCCATTGGAATATTTGTGCGTCTGTGTACATCACATGCCCATTCAATGAGTACAATAACGTCTTCGGTGCGACTATAAGGTTATATAATTAAATATTTTCAAATCATTGGAATTTCCTGGCTGTTATGTTCCAGTGTTAAAGATTTTACACGGAGCTGTTCTTTGTTACTGGTAGCAATTAATTCCACTTTGATTCAGAAATGATGTTCATGTCGCTGAGGTCCTTCTACGATCCACAATACGCTAATCGTACTGTAAGCAATCATCTCTGTTCTTCTCAGCACGCCAGGGCACAATATAAGTCAGTTGTTGGTAATGTCGGTGAGGCACCGGTTTATGTTTTCATATAAAGTCTTGTATTGTAAACTATGATAACAATTTGAATACAGCCTGCCTCGTGCACAAAGCTGAGCTATGGCAGCAGTTACATACATGTACTTCAAGTAAATTCAGATGTTTACTGCAACTTGTCGGTTCTGTGCATATCGATTAATTCGTTACCGTGTTCATTATAAATGCGTTGCGCAAAGTGAGTCCCTCTTGTATCAGGTCATGTTTAATTAATGATTAATTGAAGCCATGCTAGCACATAACTTCGTGGGTCTAAGCTTTGTATAAGAGTATTAGAAGACAAAACTTATACTGTTTAGCAAATCATCGACTTATCTCTCATATGAGATAATCAAACAAGCCCTAGGGAATGAACGTTTTGCCCAGACCGTATTTTCAACAAACTAGAATGAAAATAAATCCAATACTTTGCTTCTGACCGACCGGGTGTTCAGAAGGTTTACATTTTTCACTACTGGACAACGCTTTGGTACACTTTGACGTTTCCTGATATTTGTTCTAAGTCAAGTCAGCTCCACTGTGTGTTGGATGTCTTACAAACTGCCCACACTACATAGCAGAGAATGAAAACCAAAGGAAAAAAACTACCCTTCCAGGGAGTGAATGAGACTTTCTTTTTAAAATTTGTCTTCCGCCGTTATAGATCACTAAGACTTAGGAGTAGAAATTTTCGCTAGTAATCAAAGTATCTTTGGTCCTGGTTTCGAACCCAGTCAGTGAGTAAAATTTTGATGAAAATCATCAGCAGGGAAGGCCAAAGATTTCCAGTATAAAAGTCAGCCCCGTTGTGCCAAAAGCACTATCAAAAGTGTGAGGAGGAGAAAACTAAGATCTGGGCAACCTCTTGCCTTTTGGGTGGATCCTGTCCCTAAAAGACTGAAGAATTAGAGATGAACAACGGCATGAGGATGGAGAAGCCAATAGAAACCACCATGTTATGTACGTCCACAAATACGTCGCCTTTATTTCAAGGAGTGTCATGATGATCTCTCCATCGGAAAGACATTCTAGAGCAGTCACTTATGAGTCGGAGCGTGGAATATCAGAACTTTGAACATGAGAAATAGAAAGCTTCATTCTAGTTACAGTGAAGATAAGTGAAGAGAATTGCAAACACGAGAATAGTGTCATTTCAGCGGCAGTAGAAAATGTTATCAAGGTAATAGGTTACATCATGAACAGAAAGGACTATTCTCATCAGAATCAATAGTAATTCACTGCCAACAAAAATATTTCAGGTATATATGGCAACATCGCAAGGAGAAGACGGAGAGACAGAAAAAGTATATGAGGACTTTGAACAGGTAATCCAGTATGTGAAGGGAAATGAAAATGTAATAGTCATGGAGGGCAGGACCGCTGTAGTAGGGAAGGAAAGACAAGAAAGAGTTAAAGGAGAATATGGCTGTGGTAGTAGGAACGTGTCAAGTGAAAGCCCGTCTGACTTCCGCAATCAATATCAGTTTGTAATAGCTAATACCCTGCTCAAGAATCACAAGCGGATTGACTCTAGTGAATTACTCATGGTACGATGAGAAGCCCCAGAAATCATGTATTAGATTCGACGTGTACACAGGAGCAGATATACATTCAGACCGTAATTTAATAATGGTGGATAGCGCATTGTACTTTAAGCGTATTGGTCGTAGAAATCGAAGTTGAAACAAGTGGGCTACTGAAGTACTGGTAGTGAGGAATGGTGTGCGTTTGGAGTCAGTGAGCAATGTATAGTTCTAAAATTGGCAAACGCGGGAGTAGCACAAACATAGATACAAACAAGGGAACTGTAAAGATACCGTAGGTAAGAGAAAAAATACTTCAACTGATCAACGGAATAACAAAGTACAAAAATGATCTGAGAATGGCCAGAGTGTAGCATTGAAGGAAATGGCAAGTGCAGGGGAACTGAGGAGAAATGGCTGCAGGAAATATGTGAAGAAATCGAAAAAGAAACTGTTGTCAGAAGGAAAGCTATCACATCCAAAAAAGTCATAACACCCCTTGTTGTAGTTAAAGACAATAGCAGTAACAATAACATGCAATGGAATTTCTACACTTAACCACAGAGCGGGCGCGCCTGTGTATAAAGTGAGCAAAGCACAAATAACATTGTAGTATACTGTTCCATATTTGTTTTACAATTGCGAGACCATACCTTTTCCTCCATTATTGCTTCACATAACACAGTGATAAACTATGTTGTCCTACAGCCAAGTGAGGAGTATTAATATAAAATAACAGCGAGCTAGGCGAGAAAAAAATTACGATCCGTGCAAGGAAATGTGCCAGATACAGAGCTAACATCACAATACCATAATGAGACAGTTTTCTATGAGATAGTAACTGATTAGGCGTTTGGCTGAGATCTGATGCAATAACATTGTTTAAACCTCAGAGTGGATCATTAAAGTGGGGTAATATGTGTACGCAGCAACACAATTATACAATGATACTTCCTTTTAGTATCGTTAAGATTAACAGTGATTTATCTCATATAAGTTTATTTTGCCTTTGTTCAGTGAAACTAAAATTAAAAATTGTTGCTGTTCATACTTGTTAACCTGAATAACATAAAACACATATTCTACACATGTGTACAAAGTTCGCCAAGCATCCCCCTAGTCTTATGAAATACAGCATGCCAGCTAGAGGGTTAAGGCCAGTAATCCGAGGAGGGATTGTCTGATGTGATAAAAGAAGACATGGTAGTCGACATGGGAGACGAAGACAAAGTTACTTGCTAGACTAATGAACTAAAGAACGGAGATAAAAATTGAGGAACTGTTAGACGACAACCAGTTTGGGTGTAGGAAAGGTAGTGGCACCATTAGAAATGATATAAGGAAAGGATGTGACCTTTCTCTCCTATTGTTCAGTCTATACATCAAAGACGCAATCACGGAAATAGAAGCAAAGTTCAATAGGAGGATCGAAATTTAAGATGAAAGGAAATCAGTGCTAATATTCACTAATTTCATTGCTATCATGAGTGAAAGAGCAGGAGATTTACAAGATCAGTTTAATGGAATGCACAGTCCACTGCATGTAGGATATGGATTGAGAGTAAACCGACGATAGAGTAAAGTAATGAGGAGTTGGATAAATCAGATTTGCGACAATCTTCACATCAAAATTGCAGACTACAATGTAAATAACCTGAAGGAAGTCTACTATGTGGAAGGATATAACAAACAACAGAGAAAGCAAGGAGGACATAAAATTGAATACTACAGGTAAGGAGGGCATTCCTGGCCAAAAGAAGTCTACCAGTACGATACAGTGGCTTTACTTGGAGACAAAATTTTAAAGAATGTATATCTGGATAACAGCAGTTTATGGAAGAGAATCATGGAAGTTGAAGGTACCGAGAAAGAATCATTTAGACCTGGTGCTGTAGAAGTATATAGAAAATTAGGTGGGCTGGTAAGATAACGATTGAGGATGTTTTCTGCGGAATGGGCAAGGAAAGGAATGTGTGGAGAACGCTGACATGATGGACGATACGAGATATACTATTACATGAGGAAATAAATTCCATAGATCTAAATGCAGAGGGTAAAAACTTTAGGGGAAGACCGAAATTGTAAAATACACAACATCTAATTTAGAACTTTGTGTGCAAGTAGTACTCCTCAATGAAGATTTTGGCATGGGCTATAGAAGGTATGCATCAAACCGATTCTAAGGTTGATGACCACAAAAATATATGTGTTTCGTTAACCGCTGTGCTATACATGAAAAGGGGTAGTTCGTACCGTTATCGTGTCTGTGGTTTCCTATTGCTAGATATGGAGAAATGAGAATATTCCCTTGTAGGCATCGCCTGTTTTATCTTGCCGTTATGGGTCCTACACAGCTTATATGATGGGGGCCGGACGTACTTCATTGTCTACGTTAGGTATTAGTACAAAAAATTATAAATCGGTTACGTGGAGTAGTCAGAAACCATATTATCACATAGGCCTGCTGACTGGCAATTTCAAATGGTTCAAATGGCTCTGAGCACTATGGGACTTAACATCTGAGGTCATCAGTCCCAGCCCGCACCTCGTGGTCGTGCGGTAGCGTTCTCGCTTCCCACGCCCAGGTTCCCGGGTTCGATTCCCGGCGGGGTCAGGGATTTTCTCTGCCTCGTGATGGCTGGGTGTTGTGTGCTGTCCTTAGGTGAGTTAGGTTTAAGTAGTTCTAAGTTCTAGGGGACTGATGACCATAGACGTTAAGTCCCATAGTGCTCAGAGCCATCATCAGTCCCATAGAACTGAGAACTACTTAAACCTAACTAACCTAAGGACATCACACACATCCATTCCCGAGGTAGGATTCGAACCTGCGACCGTAGCGGGTGCGCTGTTCCGGACTGAAGCGCCTAGAACTGCTCGGTCACAACGGCCGGCGACTGCCAATTACACCATGTTGTGCTTAAGACAATTTTATGGAGCAGTATCAGGACATCCCTATGAGTTAACCAACAGCAGTTTACGAATATACCACTGAGATCCTCAAGCGTCCTGCGTATCTGCATACCCTCGATATAGACTGCCAGGAAATCAAAACATCCGTTCGTATTTTATACGACAGGCTTCACATGCGCATTCCATTTCGTATATAGACATTACGGTACAGAAACAAGACTTAGATGCCTGAGCCTAGACGCTATAATATGATAGGGCATATTTTTTACCATTCCGTTTCCCTTCGGTTACCTATAATTAAGCCGAAATGCCATAAATTGCACAATGTCAGTTGTTGTTTGTATCGATCTGAAGTTGTTTATACTATTGGTCGGCACAGACAGCTGAACACTCAACAAACGCTATGAGAGGGTTCTCCACATTCTCTAAAAGATGGTTTATCAATTTTGCATTCAGGCCTCAGTCTTTCAACTGTTTTGATGTCCTCCATAGCTGCATCGTCTCTGACGCTTGTCGCTAGAAACTACCAGACTTTATTAACATTCTACATCTTTATTCTTCATATATACACGTTTACTCCTCAACAGTTCTCCTAAAGACGAACACAGTTCACGCAACGAGCAACCAGTACGCGGATACTGTCACTGTAGAACGTCGGACATTGTCGACGTTACTACAACCTTGCCTGCACCACTTCATTGCTATCCTTCGGCTCTGGAAGCAGATGAAGACAGGATGGGATAAAGTCTGAACTGAATGTACGATGATAGATGATCGATGTCGATGAACCCGAGGCGTCAGCTTGTTGCAGACGTCGCTACGCTCGTGTCTGGTCTGCCACTGTCACGGTGAAGGTGAGGATGTCCCCGGGTGGACGAACACTTTGAATTCGTGATTTAAGTTTTCTGAGTTTTTTCTGAGGCACCGACGAGGTTACGTCAGACAACGCCATGTTACACATTACAATTCGATGTCTTTTACCGGCAGTTTGAGTGATCGAAGCGGAAACGTCGACTAAATGATATCCGTGATATATATTTCTTCAGCCGATGTAGACAATAGAATAAAGAATTCTGAAGAATTACTTTTCAGTAAGCCCTCGTAGCTGAAATTTATTCTGCATCTAGGGAACGGTTACCATTCTGAAATATTCCGCACTAGTCGGGATGAATTTAGTAAATTCATTTTTCTTCATTTATATCGCCATATTCAATAAAGTCTTAGCATTCTGTCTACTTTGCATGGGTTTCTTGTCTGCTTGATACACTGACTATATCAAAACCGCCAATAGTCTGCGTTATATTTTTTTTCAGTTTTTATCTCCAATAACATTAATGCCGACGTGGTTCAGAAGTACCTGACCATGTGTTTAACCAGTCAGTATATCCTTATATTCATGGGCTGTTAGATGTGTATTTCTATATTCTAAGCCTGTAATTAAGGTCTACTTAATTTTTGTCAGCTTTCAGTTATGTGTCACTGAAAGTACTTCATATACAATTACGGTTGTCATCAAATGCCTTGCATCAGACAGCCATCTGAAGATTGTGATGCAGCTGTGATTGTTTCCTTATTTGTCCAATGGCATTTAATTATATAACAGCTGAAGAGTTCACAGACATCCGTTATAAATACAACTGCATTTAAGTTTTCGTTTACTTCATAAACTGTCATTTAAGTGTAGTACATAAACATACGTGAAATGTAAAGAGAGAAATACAAACTGGATCGCGTTCCCTGCGAAGCATGGGGGATATGGACAACAGCAGGGGAGGGTCCTGGTGAAGATACAACGACTCTTTGTTATATTTTTGCAAACTCATACAGCGCAGACATTCTTCTGTATACGGTCCATTTTCTGGCACGGTGCGGCATTTCATAGAAATATTCCGGCATCGTAGTTGCAGGTGTATACGTGTGGCAGGTTGCGTGCACGCGCTGCTCGGGTCACTGAGCACTACGCTGGTGTCTGCAGTTTGCGAGGCGACTTCAGATGGCAGGATGTGGCCGCGTTGCTACCACGGGTGGAAACCAGGGGTTCTGTAACGCAGAAGATGGCGTCGTTCCAGTGGCACGGCGATGGCGTCGCCCAGAGTGCAAGTCTGGCCCATCAGTGAGGAGCAGGAGCAGTCAGATGGCCGGCCAGAGGAGACACCATTTTTTCTGGCTTTTAACTATTTCATGTGTTATCCAGGAAAGGCAAGGACAAGCCACTGTGGCAGTCATAAGACTCTGCAGTGTTCATTGGTGTCATCGTTCCAGTCAACGTGTTAAGGCAGGAACAGAGTATTTGGATGGTCCATGGTTAGCATGAATGGATGTTGCGTATTTTGTATAATTAATACGCAGTTATACTTTGTCACTATTTATGTAAAGCTTTTTTTTTTGGGGTCATCAGTCTACTTTCCTGTGCTAACCTCTTCATCGCAGAGTAGCACTTGCAACCTACGTCCTCAATTATTTGCTTGACGTATTACAATCTCTGTCTTCCTCTACAGTTTTTGCCCTCTACAGCTCCCTCTAGTACCATGGAAGTCATTCCCTCATGTCTTAGCAGATGTCTTATCATCCTGTCCCTTCTCCTTATCAGTGTTTTCCACATATTCCTTTCCTCTCCGATTCTGCATAGAACTTCCTCGTTTCTTACCTTATCAGTCCACCTAATTTTCAACATTCGTCTATAGCACCACATCTCAAATGTTTCAATTCTCTTCTGTTCTGGTTTTCCCACAGTCCATGTTTCACTACCATACAATGCTCTACTCCAGACGTACATCCTCAGAAATTTCTTCCTCAAATTAAGGTCGGTATTTGATATTAGTAGACTTCTCTTGGCCAGAAATGCATTTTTTGCCATAGCGAGTCTGCTTTTGATGTCCTCCTTGCTCCGTCCATCATTGGTTATTTTACTGCCTAGGTAGCAGAATTCCTTAACTTCATTGACTTCGTGACCATCAATCCTGATGTTAAGTTTCTCGCTGTTCTCATTTCTACAACTTCTCATTACCTTCGTCTTTCTCCGATTTACTCTCAAACCATACTGTGTACTCATTAGACTGTTCATTCCGTTCAGCAGATCATTTAATTCTTCTTCACTTTCACTCAGGATAGCAATGTCATCAGCGAATCGTATCATTGATATCCTTTCACCTTGTATTTTTATTCCACTCCTGAACCTTTCTTTTATTTCCATCATTGCTTCCTCGATGTACAGATGAAGGAGTAGGTGCGAAAGGCTACAGCCTTGTCTTACACCCTTCTTAATATGAGCACTTCGTTCTTGATCGTCCACTCTTATTATTCCCTCTTGGTTGTTGTACATATTGTATATGACCCGTCTCTCCCTTCAGCTTACCCCTACTTTTTTCAGAATCTCGAACAGCTTGCACCATTTTATATTGTCGAACGCTTTTTCCAGGTCGACAAATCCTATGAAAGTGTCTTGATTTTTCTTTAGCCTTGCTTCCATTATTAGCCGTAACGTCAGAATTGCCTCTCTCGTCCCTTTACTTTTCCTAAAGCCAAACTGATCGTCACCTAGCGCATTCTCAATTTTCTTTTCCATTCTTCTGTATATTATTCTTGTAAGCAGCTTCGATGCATGAGCTGTTAAGCTAATTGTGCGATAATTCTCGCACTTGTCAGTTCTTTCCGTCTTCGGAATTGTGTGGATGATGCTTTTACGAAAGTCAGATGGTATGTCGCCAGACTCATATATTCTACACACCAAAGTGAATAGTCGTTTTGTTGCCACTTCCCCCAATGATTATAGAAATTCTGATGGAATGTTATCTATCCCTTCTGCCTTATTTGACCGTAAGTCCTCCAAAGCTGTTTTAAATTCCGATTCTAATACTGTATTTCTGTATTCCTGATTTTCCCGGAACATGTTTGTACTTCCTCTTTTCATCAATCAACTGAAGTATTTCTTCTGTCACCCGTGGTTTCTTCGCAGCTACCTTCTTTTGACCTATGTTTTCCTTCCCAACATCTGTGATGGCTCTTTTTAGAAATGTCCATTCCTCTTCAACTGTACTGCCTACTGCGCTATTCCTTATTGCTGTATCTATAGCGTTAGAGAACTTCAAATGTATCTCATCATTCCTTAGAACTTCCGTATCCCACTTCTTTGCGTATTGATTCTTTCTGACTAATGTCTTGAACTTCAGCCTACTCTTCATTGTGATCTGAGTCTATATCTGCTCCTGGGTACGCCTTACAATGCAGTATCTGATTCCGGAATCTCTGTCTGACCATGATGTAATCTAATTGAAATCTTCCCGTATCTCCCGGCCTTTTCCAAGTATACCTCCTCCTCTTGTGATTCTTGAACGGGGTATTCGCTATTACTAGCTGAAACTTGTTACAGAACTCAATTAGTCTTTCTCCTCTTTCATTCCTTGTCCCAAGCCCATATTCTCCTGTAACCTTTTCTTCTACTCCTTCCCCTACAACTGCATTCCAGTCGCCCATGACTATTAGATTTTCGTCCCCCTTTACATACTGCATTACCCTTTCAATATCCTCATACACTTTCTCTACCCGTCCATCTTCAGCTTGCGACGTCGGCATGTATACCTGAACTATCGTTGTCGGTGTTGGTCTGCTGTCGATTCTGATTAGAACAACCCGGTCATTAAACTGTTCACAGTAGCACACCCTCTGCCCTACCTTCCTACTCATAACGAATCCTACACCTGTTATACCATTTTCCGTTGCTGTTGATATTACCCGATATTCATCTGACCAGAAATCCTTGTCTTCCTTCCACTTCACTTCACTGACCCCTACTATATCTAGATTGAGCCTTTGCATTTCCCTTTTCAGATTTTCTGGTTACCCTACCACGTTCAAGCTTCTGGCATTCCACGTCCCGACTCGTAGAACGTTATCCTTTCGTTGATTATTCAATCTTTTTCTCATGGTAACCTCCCCCTTGGCAGTCCAATCCCGGAGATCCGAATGGGGGACTATTCCGGAATCTTTTGCCAATGGAGAGATCATCATGACACTTCTTCAATTACAGGCCACATGTCCTGTCGATACACGTTACGTGTCTTTAATGCAGTGGTTTCCATTGCCTTCTGCATCCTCATGTCGTTGATCATTGCTGATTCTTCCGCCTTTAGGTGCAATTTCCCACCCCTAGGACAAAAGAGTGCCCTGAACATCTATCAGCTCCTCCGCCCTCTTAGACAAGGTCGTTGGCAGAATGAGGCTGACTTCTTAAACCGGAAGTCTTCGGCCGCCAATGCTGATTATTTATCAAAATTTAAGCAGTGGCGAAGACGTTTTGATTATGAATCAAAGACGCTACCCCTACACCACGGGTCACATTAGGAAACGTATTCTACAACTGAAATATAACAATTGACGACATGAAAGAAAAGTTTTATTGTGTCAGAATAAAACTATTACAAGGCCAACAGAAAGATAAAAAACAGGCAAAACCATGTTTTAAACAATAATCTTCAACTCAGTTTCTAGCCTGATTGCAAAGCTGATTTATTGCATATCGTTAAGCAATCAGAAACTATCATAGAAGAAGATAATTTGATTCCACCGGTTTTTGTTACTAGTGAAAGAGATAAGTTGTACACTCTTGGAATTTACTGCTTTCCGTGAAAATTGTTGATGTCTTCAGTCAACAGCACAGCCATTTCACCTGAAGCTATGCAGCCCACATAACATAACTATCACGCGTTTCCTTCTTGGAGACAATTGTCTGCCGCATTCTGCCAGGGTAATGAAGACGCTCCTGCAGAGTTTTCGATGTTAAGTGTTTGATCATCCACAATACGGACTGTGAATGGTTCCTTCTGCGCTTCATCCCTGCTCACATGAACCACTGGCTATAAAAACAACATTTTGGCACAGACAGTGAGCTGTAGACCAGCGTAGAGAATTGGCAGAAAGCACTGGTGAATACCTTCTGTGACGAGGGCGTTGGAAAGTTCGTACAACGCTACGACAGATGTCTAAGTCGTATCAGCGACTATGTAGATAACTAGCTGGAAGTTATAGTTAACTGTTGCAAACAAAACATTTTTCATTTTCACAGTGTATGCCATTTCGCGACCGATCAGACCTTACATTCCAAATAGCCCTCGTACTTTGAAATCTTATCTGGCTGTACATATGACCTCCAGGGAAAAGTGACTCAAATATAATCGGAATGATGTAGCAGGCGGTATCAATTTCTTTTCCATTGCTTGTGTATGAGTCTGAACATTGCCTTGCCACTCACTCCAGTATCAGTTTTTGATTCAAGCATATAGACTATTCATATTGCTCACTAAGACTACTAAACGCTGGTCTTACACTAAAGCTGGGAGTTGTGAGTTTTATGATGACACACATTGACAGTGGCATAGATGAAACTGGTCAAATTGTTGACTGCCAGCAGGCTACGAAGTCAAAACATTAATGCAAGCCAAACTGTCGATTAAATTGGAGATATACCTCAAATTAATCAAAGGATGTCTTAATCTGAGTTTGTAAGTCGTGCTGTTCTTCTGCCAAAAAAAGCTGTAGAAATTCTGTTAACATTAACTCCTCTGCCAACACGTAATCTGTTGTGTGGAACCATCAGCCAGAGCATTAGTGTGACGATCGGTGTGTTTACCAAAGATCAGTGAAGTTTCACAGACCGTGCCTTGGCCCGAGTGCCAAAGCGCTCAGCCTAGCTGGCACGTTTTCCCCACCGCCACGCCACGCTATCTGAGCGTGAGGAGGGGAAACTGCGAACGCTCCGCATTTAAATGGCAGTGCAATGGCACACTACTGGGTTTTATATATCACATATCTCAACAACATGTATCAAAAACAAAAACTAAATATCAGAATTTTTGGAAATTTGTGGTAAGTTCCCATGGGACCAAACTGCTGAGGTCATCGGTCCCTAGGCTTACACTACTTAATCTAACTTTAACTTACGCTAAGGGCAACACACACACACACACACACACACACACACACACACATATGCCCGAGGGAGAACTCAGAACTCGAACCTCCGACGGGGGGGTGCCGTGCGAACCGTGACAAGGCGCCAGAGACCATGCGGCTACCCCACAATTATCACTATCACTTAACTATTTTAGGCTCGGTGAAGACATATAATTTCTATTCGTGCCCTGCCGCCATACAGATAAACGCAGAGAATTTCTTTCGCTCTCATTTTGCCATGTAATCGTGACGTTTTTAGTTTCATAATCGAAAAAAAGCGTCTTTCACATCCATATGTTGGTCGAGATATTGTGGCACTTTAGCAACCTCATTATGGAGGAGGAAAGCAAAGTAGACATCCTGACAATGTTAAAGGGATTTGTCTTTAAAAAGGGAACTAGCTTTTAGATATTAACTTCCATTTGCAGCACTTTCAACTGAAACAGAAACAGACTCGAAAACAGATTGAAAACAAATGTAAGATTGGCAGTGTCCTCATAACGTTTAGGAAGCTACCCTTGTAATTCTTTGAAGATCACGATGAATTCTTCAAACTTCATGTTTTTTTTAGTGAGGTTAGGGAACTGGACTGTGTGTCACAATGTGTCCCTTTGTTTTTTGAACGCATACCGGTACCCATCAAATCAGAAATACGTTGCTTCTCTTATTGCAGTGTTTTACTGTGGGGAGTGTGCAGTCAAGTCCACTTAAAACTTGAGGTCTGCAGTCCATTCCAGATGTTGTAATTTTCGTTCCTCCACTCTTTTTTTCTTTCATAAATTCAACAATAGTGAGTTCTCAAAGGAAATATCGCACCAGGCAAGCACCCCTGACTAAATCAACGTATTTCACATTACTATACAGGTTGATCAAAAAGTCAGTACAAATTTGAAAACTTAATAAACCACGGAATAATGTAGATAGAGAGTAAAAATTGACACACATGCTTGGAATGACGTGGGGTTTTACTAGAACAAAAAAAACAAAAACAAAAAAAAGTTCTCAAAATGTCCGACAGATGGCACTGGACAGCAAAACTGCTACTGTGACGGGTAAGAGGTATGCCGATATGTTACAGAATCGCATCATCCCCAGCCTGGCTGATAAACACCTGCTGGAAGGTACGATGTTTATGCAGGGTGGCGCTCCACCCCATATTGCTAGACGCGTGAAAGATCTCTTGCGCGCGTCGTTTGGTGATGACCGTGTGCCCAGCCGCCACTTTCGTCATACTTGGCCTCCCAGGTCCCCAGACCTCAGCCCGTGCGATTATTGGCTTTGGGGTTACCTGAAGTCGCAAGTGTATCGTGATCAACCGACATCTCTAGGGATTCTGAAAGACAACATCCAACGATAATGCCTCACCATAACTCCGGACATGCTTTACATTGCTGTTCATAACATTATTTCTAGACTACAGCTATTGTTGACGAATGATGGTGGACATATTGAGCATTTCCTGTAAAGAACTTCATCTTTGCCTTGTCTTACATTGTTATGCTAATTATTGCTTTTCTGATCAGATGAAGCGCCATCTGTTGGACATTTTTTGAACGTTTGTATTTTTTGGTCCTAATAAAACTCCATGTCATTCCAAACATGTGTGTCAACTTGTACCTCTCTATATATTACTTCGTGATTTATTCAGTTTTCAAATTTATACTGACTTTTTGATCACCCAGTATGTAGTTTCCATACTCTTCGTGTAGTTCCATCGAAAACAGTTTGCAACTGACAGCAGAATAATGCGTATGACATTAATTTTATTGCTTGCACTTAGACACCAGGTTAACCACTCCAGCCATAATATTTGCCACGAAGTATACCAATCGATGACAGACTATAATAAATGAAATGTAGTACCCATAGCACAACAAAAGTGACTTTGACGTAATTGTGCTGCAGATTGGTCACAGCAGCCATTTTGAAAACACAGAATGGGGTGATATTACAAGCTATACTCATGCTCATAAATTAAGGATAATTGCGAAATGTGGTGCCACACAACGTGGCACTACACAAAACTGGCATTAATGTCATAGGTGCATAGGGAACACGCACGACACAGATCTGTAAGTCCATGGTATTGGTAATACGTTGAGAAAACCGTCCCAAAACACATCTGCTACAAAACGCCACTGTTTCCTGTGCATGTACCCCAACATCAGTATGGGGGATGATCATCATGCGCACTTACACAGATCGCACAACGGCTTGGCATACTCTGGATCAGGTGGTCGAGCAGCTGCTGGAGTATAGGCTCCCATTCTTGCACCAGTGCCTGTCAGAGCTCCTGAAGTGTCCTAGGGTTTTAAAGACGTGCAGTGATATGTCAACCTAGAGCATCCTAGATGTGGTCGATGGGACTTAAGTCTGGAGAACAGGCTGGCCATTCCATTCCCCTGATATCTTCTGTTTCAAGGTACCCCTCCACGATGGCAGCTCGGTGGGGCCATGCATTATCATTCATCAGGAGGAAGGTGGGACCCACTGCACCCCTGAAAAGGGGAACATACTGGCGCAAAATGACATTTCCTCTGTCAAAGACATGCAGGGGTGTACGTGCACCAATCATAATCCCACCACACACCATCAAACCATGACCTCCATACAGGTCCCTTTCAAGGATGTTAAGGTATTGGTATTTGATTCCTGGTCCATGCCAGATGAAAACCCGGTGAGAATCACTGTTTAGACTGTACCTGGACTCGTCCTTGAACATAACCTGGGACCACTGTTCCAATGACCATGTACTGTGTTCTTGACACCAGCTCTCCTGTGCACCTTGTAGGTCTCTGGGCGAATAAACCATGTCTGTTCAGTCATCGGTAGACTGTGCCTGGAGACAACTGTTCCAGTGGCTGCGGTAAGGTCCTGAGCAAGGCTACCTGCAATACTCTGTGGCCGTCTGCGGTCACTGATGGTGAGATATCGGTCTTCTTGTGGTGTTGTACACTGTGGACATCCCATACTGTAGTGCCTGGACACGTTTCCAGTCTGCTGGAATCGTTGCCATAATCTTGATATCACACTTTGTGGCACAGGGATGGCCCATGCTACGACCTGCTGTGTTTGACCAGCCTCCAGTTGCCCTAGTATTCTACCCCTCATAACGCCATCAATATGTGTTCTTTGACCCATTTTCAACACACAGTCACCATTAGCACATCTGAAAACTTCTGCACACTTACTCGCTGCACCATACTCTGACATGCACCAACACACCTGCGAATATGTGGACTGCTGCCAGCACCGCTGTGCGACGACCACAGGTCAAATGCACCACATAGTCATACTCCAAGGTGATACAAACTCGCAAACCACCCACCAGAGCATTGTGTCACCACGTATCAGCATTATATTTAATTTATGATCATGAGTGCAGTTTTTTTTCTGAAACTCTCCCGTAATCTGTTCAACAGCCCAGTATGCATACCCCAAATAGTAAATCAAATGTAATCACTAATGCATGAAAACTGCAAACAATAAAAACAAATACCAATGATTGCATTTCAAATTATCTCTGTCTCTCTTCCAATCGATGCAGTGAAGGTGGCTTGTAATGTGTTGTATCCTGGGCCTTTTAGGTGGCTAGCAAAATGTGAAGGTCATTAGGGAGAACCACACAGGTCATGAAGATGTTTCTATTGAAAGCGAGAGTTTCATGGAGGTAAACACACGGAAGAATAGTCTACTAACAGAACACAGCAGGAGCAATTAGTGAGGGCAGCCACCCCATTACAAACCTTCATAAAGAATGCATGCTGGTCTATGCTGTGGAGGATGGTGGAGTGTAATCTACTGGTATAGCACTAGAGGATGACGTAAAAATTCCATTCCAACAGCCCCGGGGGTGGGGGGGAGGGGGGGGGAGGAATTCCAGCCCTTAGATCACGTCAGGAAGTCTCATTCACAGGTGTATAGCATATCATTCAATATATGCTTGCAAAATGTAACAAAACTAGTAATAATTTATTACTGAAGATGAGTTTTACTTCAAAAAATATTCTGCAAACCCTCAAACTGTGACATAAAATCAACTGATGCTTTGCTTCTTAGTACCTCACCATCACCAAAAGATGGCTACACTGTTGAAAGCAAGTATTGTTCAATCTTCGTTACCTTTATACCATTAGTTTCTCACAATCAACAATAGATGGCTGCAATGTTTAAAGTGCTGACTTTTTGATCTTTGTACCATGAGATTCTTACTGACACCAACAGACATGTGCATGGTAAAAAAGGATAATTGTTTGTTCTATGTACAATGCTTGGGTTAAGACATTAAAGAGCCGTAAATGGATTATTTTCCATAGCTATGATGCTTCTCACAAATGCCACAATTTTCTTTCCAAGTGTAAAATTTCTGTAAAAATACAGCTTCAATGCAAGAAAGTGCAATGTTAATGTCAATTCTCCTACTATTCAAGTCCCGGTATACGCATAGTATCCAAATCAATAAAGACAGTAATCCAATGATATCTCCACTCAACAGTTTTGAAGGTAGACATAAGGAATCGATGTCTCAGAACTAACATAACCAGGCTTATAATTGTATAGAAATATAAGAGCTAGTGAAAACACTATACTAAACAGGTTACTAAGCAAGCAGATTGACAGTTTGAATGTGATTAATTAAGCATACTCTTGATGAAAGTCACAATACATCCTCAAATATTTCCACATTCAAATTCGTTCTCAAGCACAATTTTAGGAGTGATAGAGATAATGTATCATGTTATATAACAGAAAAATATAATCAAAGGTACTGATTGTCAGTTATTGCTATTGTTATAAATGGCCCAAGCCTACCAAAGGTTATGTGTAATAATAGCTTTTTATGAATTTTTCAATCAGAACTATGCTGCCAAGGCCCTCTGAAAGTCTTATAGACTATAATCAACTATTAATTAACACCATGATCTAATAAAAAAAATATGTCAACCTGCAGAACAACATGCTGTCCTTATACACACTCATGAGACAACCAAGGACAGTAACAGAAAGTGATGTGACATCACCAAGGATGATGACACAGGCAATATTTTGAAAATAAATGAAATTATTTATCAGTTTTTGTGTAATATGTAAGTTACCACACTTGCAAGTTCTACAAAACCTTAAACTAAATATTTCTGCTTCTAAAGTGTTTGCATAACTTACTAAAATATATGGAGCTTGGATGCTTATCATAATATCCAAGACATCTACAAAAACTCAAGCAAAAATTTTGTATGATACGTAAAGTTTCATAAGCTTTACAAGCACAATGAGAACTCAAATATTACTGCGCCTAGAACATCTGTATTACTTACGTAAATTATAGGTCAGCAGATGACAGTAGTTTCATTGAACTAAATTCATCTAAATATGCAAGAGTTAGTTGCACAAAGTCACTTAGCATCATTATCACCCCATATTCTCATTTAACATGCATTACGAGTTTATGAGGTTGGGTGCTCAATGTAACTCATTGAGAACTGTAGCTGATTCATGAATAAAGGCCTATACAAGCATGAAGTAAAACGGTCACATTAGCATTATGTCACCAACAGGCAGAGCTACATTCACCACATGTTTTTTTAAAGAAAAAAGTCATTTATATTACAAATATTTGATTATTGTCAGTTATTAGATATTTTTCATTTCATATCCTACAAAATGGAGGAAATTGTTAGACCTCTAGGAAAATTGTGTCTGGCTGAGGATATCCTACTTAGAAATGGTAGCCACTATTACCACGAGTAATACTTCAAAATGGCCATGTTCAAGCTTTGTATCTTAATTAACACAGTTAGCAACAAAGTATTGAATATGTTTTCTGTTCACACACACTCTATGTACCCAACATGCAGCTAATGAAATACTGCTATGCACAAACACATCCTCCGGAATTTTTGTGCTCTCTCTGCCAGTCCTTCTGTGTCCATCACCTTGGTAAGATTGGTCTGGAGGAAACAAACATATGCAGATGGGGCACAACACACTTGAAAAGACATTTTTCTCCATGGGCTAATCTACAATGGGCTGCACTCCCACTCTGCCTCCAACTTTGGCATGCAATATTTGTATGTGACCACATGCAATATTTGTCTGTGACCACCAAAAGCTGTGGAGCACAATCTGTACAGAAACAGCACATCTGGCTCGGCATCCTGTGAGGTGTTAGTTGTGCAGTTTAGGATTCTGTAAGAGACTACAGAAGATGTTTCCAGTGATGTACAGTGATAGACAAGGGGGCACCACCTAAGAAAATGCCACACATACCTACCATTTGTTGTTACAAAAGTTATATGAGAATTAGTCCCTTCAGTATGTCACACACACATGGACGGTTTGTTGTTCAAATACAATTCTACTGAAAGTCAAATGGAAGGTTATTGTTTACACATTCACAGTTATTGTATCACAGTTGCAAATCTTTCATCCTTTTAGAAAATTATCCTACCAAGTGTTTTATGACAAATATGCAGTATGTGTATTTGTGTGTTCACATAGAATTTACATTCAGAGGATCAGAAAATAAGTCTGTACAGCACTTGTGTCACTGTATGCCACTAGATGCAAATATAAATTTGAAAACCATCAACCATCTTTTCTTTATAATATGTATCTACATAGCTAAAGTCACTGACATTGAAAATATAAGAAAATACTCATATAACAACTCTCATGTCACTGTGTGAATAGATTCAAATACGAAGTTGTAAATTATTGTCACATTTGTGACATTAAACTGATTAAGATGTAACAATGACATGCTCAATGTAGAACAAGATTACTTTCATATTAGATGATTCATAATGAAATACCATAAACTTACAATCATATACAAGTTCCAACCACTGAAGGTAGATTTCAAGATGGTTCTTCTTCTTCTTCTTCGTTTCACCCAACTTTGGGGTACGTTGAATCAATCACTTCTGCATGTTCTGTGCCTTTCTTTTCGCCCAGTACTGCTTCATTCTTTCTGATCTTGCTTTTCCTTCCTCATCAGAGATGACAATCGTTCTTTTCTTTCTATTTTGGAGCTGGAATCCCTCTTTTCTGTCTTTGCTTATCATTTTTGCGGTCCTGTCTGTGAGCATTTTTTCTGTGATGTGTAGTTCTCTTAAGTCTTTCTCTGTTTGGATAAACCAATTTGGTTTGGATTTTTTATTCCTGAAGTAGTCAAACATTCTTTTTGTAAGTCTATTTGGGTTCATTCTGAGAATGTGCCCATAAAACTCAATTCTTCTTTTCCTCATTGTATCCGAAAGTTTTTCTGTGGTTTTGTAGAGTGTTTCAATTTTGGTATAAATTAGTCTGTCGTTATGAAATTTGGGGCCTAACATTTTTCTCAATATTTTTCTTTCTTTGATTTCTAGCCTTTCAATTGGGCCATGGTTAGTGATAGATAATGTCTCAGCTGCATATAGTGCTTCTGGTTTAATGACAGTGTTGTAATGTTTTATTTTTGAATTCCATGAGAGGGACTTTTTATTATAAGTATTTTTAGTAAGCTGAAAGGCTAGTTCAACTTTGTTTCTTCTTAATTCTATTGCTTTTTTCTCAAGGGCGTTCCAGCTAATCCATTCACCAAGATATTTGAATTCTTTAACAATTTCGATCTTTTGGTCTCTTACTTTAAGATATTTCATTGGCTTTTTTATATTTGTGATTATTTTGGTTTTTTCAAAAGAAATTTTAAGGCCTATTTTCTCTGCTTGTTTCTGTAATTCGAGGATCTGTTCTTTGGCTTCTTCCCATGTTTCAGCTAGTAGGGCCATATCATCTGCAAATGCTAGACAATTAACCTTGATGCCTTTGTTTTTTGTTCCTAGTCGGATTCCACTATTGATTTTCTTGTTCCATTCTCTTACTATTTTTTCTAGGGCACAGTTAAATAACAATGGAGAGAGTCCATCACCTTGTCGTACTCCAGTTTTTATCTCAAATAGGTCTGAGAGTTCTCCCATAAATTTAATTTTGGAGTATGTGTTGGTGATGGTTTCTCTAATTAGGTTTGTAGTTTTATTGTCTAGGTTCAATTCTTTTAATATGGAGATTAGAGATTCCCTGTCTATGGAGTCGTACGCCTTTTGAAAGTCAATGAATGTGATGACATACGCTTTTGCTCTCGATTTTTGGTAGGCCATAAGATTTTTGAGGTTTAGAATTTGTTCTGGGCAGGATCTTCCCTTCCTGAAGCCTGCCTGGTATTCTCCAAGTTGACAATCTAGCTGGGGTTCTGCTCTGTTCAAAAGTATTTTAGACAGTATTTTGTATGTTACGTCAAGGAGCGAAATCCCTCTGTAATTGTTGGGGTCTGTTCTGGATCCCCTCTTATGAATTGGGTGAATGAGGGCCATCTTCCATTCACCCGGAATTCTTTCTGTTTTCCATATTTCTTCAAATATGTTTTGGAGAGATTCTATGGCATTTCTATTGACATTTTTCCACAGTTCAGCTGTAATTTGGTTCTCTCTCGAAGCCTTATAGTTTTTGAGATTCAAAATGATTGATTGTAGTTCCTCGACGGTGGGTGGTTCTGAGTTAGGACTTGTTGAAGTTGAGTTGCTGAAATCCATTTTTTCAATTGGTTATTTACAGTTGAGAAGGTTTCTGAAGTATTCCCTCAAAATCTTGCAATTATCCCTGTTGTTGTGTGCAATATTACCATTTTTATCTTGTAATTGGAGTGTCGGTGGGCTGTACTTGGTTATTTTTTGTTTAAAAGTTCTGTAAAAGCTCCTAGTCTTGTTTTTGTTGAAGTCTTCGTTGATCTGCAAAAGGAGTTGATCTTCTTGTGCTTTTTTAATTCTTTTGAGGTTTTTACTCACTAGTTTTCTTACACTCAGGAAATTTTGCCTATTAAATTCATTTTTCTGAGATTGCATCTGTTGCCATGCTTTCTTTCTTTGCTCAATAAGTTTGTCACATTCCTCTGTCCACCATGTGTGTTTTTTGATTTTGGTTATAGGTGCTATTTGTTCAGCTTTGGTTAGTAGGCTTTCCTTCATTTGATCCCAATTTTGGTTCCTTATATCTTGAGTTGCGAGGGGAAACTCCTTCGAATTCATTATCTTTTCTGGATCGTATCTTCTGCTTTTGGGTTTACTGTTTCTATCTTTCCTTTTGGGGATAATTTTGAGTTTTATTTTAGAAAGATAGTGATCAGAATCCAAGTTTGCTCCTCTGAGTACTTTGACATTTTGTATTTCTGTATGGTGTTTCCATTTTATCGCCACATGATCAAGTTGAAATTCACCCAAGTGTGGGTTTGGTGAGGTCCATGTCTTCTGTTTTCTGGGCAGTCTCTTAAAGGCTGAGGATTTCAGGATCAAGCCATGTGCTTGGCAGAGTTCTACTAATCTGACTCCATTTTGGTTAGTTCTATTGTGCGCTGGGTAGTTTCCAACAACATTTTTGTATTTCTTCTCTTTTCCTACTTGAGCATTGAAGTCCCCCGTAAGTATGATGTTGTGTTTGTCTGGGATCTTTTGCACCACGTCATCTAGTTGTTCCCAAAAACGTTCCACCTTTTCCTTATTTTTCCTATTGTCTTCATTTATGGGGGCATGTGCATTCACAATTGTGTATACTCTATTAGCAGATTTAAAAGTGAGTGTGGAGAGTCTTTCCGGTTGTGATTGAAAGCTGATAATGGAGTCTAAAATACTTTTATCTATTATAAAGCCCGTTCCGAGGTGGGGTGTGTTTTTCATTATTCTTTTGCCTACCTTTCCTTTGTATATTCTGAAACCTCCGGAATCAAAATTGTTTTCATCTATGTATCGAGTTTCTTGTAGTGATGTTATGAGTATTCTATGATATTTGAGGGTATCTGTAAGATGTTTTAATTTTCCTGTTTTTAAAAGAGAGTTTACATTGAAAGTAGCTATGTAACTTGTTTTTTTACATTTCAATTTGCTTGATGTCTTATCATGTCCCGATTCATCTCTGTGCAATGCTGCAGACTCCCCAGAATCCGATAGTCTGCTTGCGCACCTTGGTGCGGTGGATTGTCCACCTGGGGTAATTTGTTTCACATTACACTCTTCCATGATTGATAGTATTATGTAAGGGGTGACTCTTCGAGCCACAAATTTACAACCACGGTTGTTAGCCCTGGAGGTTTTTCCCAGCCGCCCCTAACCTGGGGAACAGACGCTGACCAAAGACCGCCCAATGTGAGACAGTCGCCTTTGGATTTCTGGTCCTGTGTTGGTCCACGGGTGGTATTTTATTTCCCACCTACCCTACATATCTGTAGAGCTTTCCCCTATCCGCCACCTGGGGACGCGCCCGGTAGGGGAACAGGTTCTCCCTCGGCCAAGATGGTTCTATTAATCAGTTTTTTTTTTTTTTTTTTTTTTTTTTTTTTTTTTTTTTTTTTTTTTTTTTTTTTTTTTTTTTTTACAAGAGGTGGAGCCCCTCCACGCCCACACCGGCTTGATGGCCAACACAAAAGGTCTACTGCCATCTCTGCATAAGGGTTAGTATTCACTAAAGTGAGGTGTCGCAGGATGTGGGTACTGCGATGTTTGCTTACGTCTGGTTAGGATTAACCATTAATACGCGCTCATCAGGAGATAGGTTGGTCGAAATCTGACGAAGGGTAGCGGTTTGAAGGGCAGAGGAAAAAAAGTGCCAAGGCAAGGGCCAAGGGAAAAAAACCTCTGCGAAAGTTAGGTCGGGCGGCAAGAGCAGTAGTGGTTGTCTTGCTGCCTGCAATAGGTTGTGGAAGGATAGGCTTTGTTAGTAGTGGGTATCATGCATGTCGATACCTTGATGTTGTGCGATTGTGCTGCTCGGCGGCTGGCGCTGGGTGCTGGTACAGAGTCCTCGTTCAGCCATTAATCAGTAACTCTGAGTGGTCTTGTAGCCCAGTCTTTGAAAACTCATTTGTTGAAGAATACATAATTATTCAAATAAGAGAAATGTATCTGTCACCGTAAATGCACAAATAAAAACATAAAAAATTAACACAATTTACTGTTCTCAGGCAAACACACTGTTCATCACACTAATGGTCTTGACCAATAGTTTTACACAATAAACTACATGTTCACAGAGTTTCTGCAGTTGTGTTTGTGGAAGTACAGCACAATTTACAAGCTTTAATTAAGACACCATCTGATTAACTTGTGGTTCATCTCAATTTTAATCAACAGACTGGCTTGCACTAAAGTTTAACTTCATAGCCTGCATGCAATCAAGAATTGGATCTGTTTCATCTACACTACTGTCAATGTTTGTCATCATAAAGTTCGCAACTTCCAGCTTTAGTTTATGACCAGTGTTTAACAGTCTTAATGGGTAATACGAATAGTCTACATGCCTGACTCATGAAAACTGATACTGAAATGAGTGGTAAAGCAATGGAAAAGAAATTTACTTTGTCAGCTAAATCATTGTGATTACATTTGAGTCACTTTCCCCAGGGGTTATGTGTACAGCCATGTAAGAGTTCAAAGTAAATGTTACACATGATAAATATTGGTCATTTGTCATTGCATGGGTAACACAATCATAAGTTCAGTAGTGGTTTTAGTGCAGATCCCATACAGGTTCCCTGATGTCCCAGACCAATGCAAAAACTCCCTGTTATTAATCCTGAGGACACAGACAACAAGACAGCTGAAACATAGCTTCTCTGCATCATTGTCAGCTGTCAGCATGGATATTCCAAGCAGGCTTTTCAGACAGTAATTGATACTGCTGCATCAATTCTCACGCTCAGAGTGCCTGTTTCTGCAGCATTGAGTTCTGTATAACATGGTGGGAAGGTTTTTTTGCATCCAATGGAGGACATTAAAGGGTCAGTGCACACACTGGATGGGAACAGTACTATTGCTACACAACAAGACGCCAGTGGAGGGGTTCCACATTAAGTCAGTGGGCACAACAGGGCAACATGTGAAGGGTGGCATGCTGTCTGGCATATCAGGAAGGCATGCTCAATGAATACAAGAGGACTGTCACTGACAGTGGTGTGTTGGTGCACCATTGAGCAAGTATGTGTGAGCTTGTCTGTTCCTTGTTGCTCACCTACAAGTGCACCAGCACATACGGAATTCAAGTTTACAAACAGCGAGTGTCCTTGCTAAACTATGTTCTGAATTTCTTTATAGTTTGGTAATTACACTTTCTCAAACAAGGTTAATTGTAGTGTTTTGCCAGTGATCAATTTAATTATGCAATACCTTTTGTGCTGTGAATGACTGTGTTCTTTGTGGTAATCAGTGCTAATGTTTTCTGAAGGTAAGAGGCTCACCACTAGCAAAATGGATTAGGTAGCATTCTTTCCATGCACTCAGTAGCAATACTCTTGTAATTAATGTTCTCACTCAAGGCAAAGACAAAGTGTCAGCCATTAGTGCATGTAACTGTGTAGTAGAGAACTAGGTTCACTATAGTTCAAAAATGGTTCAAATGGCTCTGAGCACTATGGGACTCAACTGCTGTGGTCATCAGTCCCCTAGAACTTAGAACTACTTAAACCTAACTAACCTAAGGACAGCACACAACACCCAGCCATCACGAGGCAGAGAAAATCCCTGACCCCGCCGGGAATCGAACCCGGGAACCCGGGCGTGGGAAGCGAGAACGCTACCGCACGACCACGAGATGCGGGCGTTCACTATAGTATTTGGTTCAATGACAAGGTTGTGGGGGGCAATATGCATGTGTTTTAGTCTTGTTTCTTTTAATAGTGTCATCAGCCTTGAAACTGACAAGTGTTTCTCTTTTTTAGAAATTGTATTCTCTCTGTATACATCTGTGTTTCAGTGTTAATACTTGAGCCATGCTGTGGCTTGTATTGGTGCTGTTTGTGGATTTCTGCCCTCTGTTGGAGGCCAGACGGTATCATTTAGTTGGCATGGTTGCAATTGTTTTTCTTCTTCTCGTGTTGATTGGTGCCACTCAGTTTCACAAGCGATGCCTGTCTGCTAGTGGCAGCATCGGCGGTTATCAATACGTAGTAACTGTTGCCCTATATTTGGGGCGACACTGTTATTTTTCCGGGTCGTGTGAGTGGGCCAATTTGGTTGGGGACTCAGGAGGAGCCAGGTTCATGCAGTGCAAGAACACACCGGGACCACTGGCGGCACGCATGGACTACTGGATGGAAGATCTGTGGTCACGAGGGTGCATGACATCATCGTAAACTGGATCCAGCAAATTTTAAGATGAGTGCATTTCAGTCCAAGTACAGAAACCTCCACCATTGTGGTAACTTGCAATTCTGCAGTGAAGGGTTTTTGTTGCTGCTCGTAGTGTCCCCGAGGTGAAGAGCAGCAAGTGCACTGTTTGGGGAAGGCAGATCTGATTAGCTTTCCTCAACTACTTATTACTATTTACTATGTTCAACTTGTTACAATTTGTTAAGTTCAACCAGTGGCAATTTTTCTTGCCTGGTGGCAGCTAACGCCCCAGTTACCTGCCCTGGGGGTTAGTGTATGTAACGGCAGTGTACATTTCGTCACCTTGCCACTGCTGTCTGGTAAGCATGTAGTTTCGACAGCTTTCTTGATTGTAGACTGGTTGGTGATTCTTCCACTCTGGCGGTAGTGATTCCTTTCTCGTTCTGGGCACTCTAAACACAGTATTCTGGGGACATAGTGCAGACCGACAGTTCCGGCTTTGGCGTATCGTTCCATCATTGCATTTGGTTTATCGGACATCAGGTAGCTTCAGTAAGATTATCATTAGTCATTCGTTAGACTGCCACTAGTCTGAGTTACCATCTTGTGAAGTGAATGCTACTCTTGGCTGCCTATCTCATCAGTCGTGAAAGTGTCAATTCCTGGAGCACCATCTGTGGCCCCTTGGTTCTTGTAAGATGTGTGTGTTCTAAAATGAGGTCTGATGGCCAGTAGTTCAGTGTAACTCTCCTTCAGCCCATGCCTTCTGCAGTTATAATCTTCCTCAGTACCCTTTAACGAAATTACGTACTGGTCCTTGTGTTTTATTATTGTACTATTTATTACAATACCTTGTAATGCCTACATTAAAGGTTATATATATATATCTAGTTAATAGCTCTGGTGGACTTCTTGAAAAAATTTAGCAGTGTAGTGTTCAGTGGATGTTAAGAGTTGTTACAAACTTTACCATCATCTTATTTCACCTGTTTGGCGATCAGTTGCTTGTTTTTTTAATTAACCTTTGCTACTGTATTTGCTGTTTTACAGCAGGTTTCTAGATGTTTTATATTGTTGCCGTTCCTGGCGTGTAAGACCTACAGCCGTGATTGTGGTCATTTGCCTTAAAATTCTAATTTGGTACTTGTATTTTAACAGTAAGACTTAAAACCTTATTTACTGTCATTCCTGGTGTCTGATGCCTTCTGCTGTGTCTGTGGTGACTTTCTTTTAATATTTAAATACCTGTAAGTTATGGACCTTGCCGTTGGTGGGGAGGCTTGCCTGCATCAACGATACAGACAGCCGTACCGTAGGTGCAACCACAACGGAGGGGTATCTCTTGAGAGGCCAGACAAACGTGTGGTTCCTGAAGAGGGGCAGCAGCCTTTTCAGTAGTTGCAGGGGCAACAGTCTGGATGATTGACTGATCTGGTCTTGTAACACTAACCAAAATGGCCTTGCTGTTCTGGTACTGTGAATGGCTAAAAGCAAGGGGAAACTACAGCCGTAATTTTAACCCGAGGGCGTGCAGCTTTACTGCATGATTAAATGATGATGGCGTCCTCTTGGGTAAAATATTCTAGAGGTAAAATAGTCCCCCATTTGGATTTCCGGGTGGGGACTACTCAAGAGGACGTCGTTATCAGGGGAAAGAAAACTGACGTTCTATGGATCGGAGCATGGAATGTCAGATTCCTTAATAGGGCCGGTAGGTTAGAAAATTTAAAAAGGGAAATGGATAGGCTAAAGTTAGATATAGTGGGAATTAGTGAAGGTCGGTGGCAGGAGGAACAAGACTTTTGGTCAGGTGAATACAGGGTTATAAATACAAAATCAAATAGGGGTAATGCAAGAGTAGGTTTAATAATGAATAAAAAAATAGGAGTGCGGGTAAGCTACTACAAACAGCATAGTGAACGCATTATTGTGACCAAGATAGACACAAAGCCCACACCTACTACAATAGTACAAGTTTATATGCCAACTAGCTCTGCAGATGATGAAGAAATTGATGAAATGTATGATGAGATAAAAGAAATTATTAAGGTAGTGAAGGGAGACGAAAATTTAATAGTCATGGGTGACTGGAATTCGAGAGTAGGAAAAGGGAGAGAAGGAAACATAGTAAGTGAAAATGGATTGCGGCTAAGAAATGAAGGAGGAAGCTGCCTGGTAGAATTATGTGCAGACCATAACTTAATCATAGCTAACACTTGGTTCAAGAATCATGAAAGAAGGTTGCATACATGGAAGAACCCTGGAGATACTAAAAGGTATCAGGTAGATTATATAATGGTAAGACAGAGATTTAGGAACCAGGTTTTAAATTGTAAGACATTTCCAGGGGCAGATGTGGACCCTGATCACAATCTATTGGTTATGAACTGTAGATTTAAACTGAAGAAACTGCAAAAAGGTTGGAATTTAAGGAGATGGGATCTGGATAAACTGAAAGAACCAGAGGTTGTAGAGAGTTTCAGGGAGAGAATAAGGGAACAATTGACAGGAATGGGAGAGGGAAACACAGTAGAAGAAGAATGGGTAGCTTTGAGGCATGAAATAGTGAAGGTAGCAGAGGATCAAATACGTAAAAAGATGAGGGCTAGTAGAAACCTTTGGGTAACAGACGAAATATTGAATTTAATTGATGAAAGGAGAAAATACAAAAATGCAGTAAATGAAGCATGCAAAAATGAATGCAGACGTCTCAAAAATGAGATCAACAGGAAGTGCAAAATGGCTAAGCAGGGATGCCTTGAGGACAAATGTAAGGTTGTAGAGGATTATCTCACTAGGGGTAAGATAGATACTGCCTACAGGAAAATTAAAGAGAACTTTGGAGAAAGGAGAACCACTTGCATGAATATCAAGAGCTTTAATGGAAACCCAGTTGTAAGCAAAGAATGGAGAGCAGAAAGGTGGAAGGAGTATATAGAGGGCCTACACAAGGGCGATGTACTTGAGGACAATATTATGGAAATGGAAGAGGATGTAGATGAAGATGAAATGGGAGATACGATACTGCATGAAGAGTTTGACAGAGCACTGAAAGACCTGAGTCGAAACAAGGCCCTGAGACTAGACAAGATTCGATTAGAACTACTGACAGCCTTGGGAGAGCCAGTCCTGACAAAACTCTACCATCTGGTGAGCAAGATGTATGAGACAGGTGAAATACCCTCAGACTTCAAGAAGAATATAATAATTCCAATCCCAAAGAAAGCAGGTGTTGACAGATGTGAAAATTACCGAACTATCAGTTTAATAAGTCACAGCTCCAAAATAGTAACGAGAATTCTTTACAGACGAATGGAAAAACTGGTAGAAGCGGACCTCGGGGAAGATCAGTTTGGATTCCGTAGAAATGCTGGAACACGTGAGGCAATACTGACCCTACAACTTATCTTAGAAGAAAGATTAAGGAAAGGCAAACCTACGTTTCTAGCATTTGTAGACTTAGAGAAAGCTTTTGACAATGATAACTGGAATACTCTCTTTCAAATTCTGAAGGTGGCAGGGGTAAAATACAGGGAGTGAAAGTCTATTTACAATTTGTACAGAACCAGAAGGCAGTTATAAGAGTCGAGGGGCATGAAAGGGAAGCAGTGGTTGGGAAGGGAGTGAGACAGGGTTGTAGCCTATCCCTGATGTTATTCAATCCATATATAGAGCAAGCAGTAAAGGAAACAAAAGAAAAATTTGGAGTAGGTATTAAAATTCATGGAGAACAAGTAAAAACTTTGAGGTTCACCGATGACATTGTAATTCTGTTGGAGACAGCAAAGGACTTGGAAGAGCAGTTGAACGGAATGGACAGTGTCTTGAAAGGAGGATATAAGATGAACATCAACAAAAGCAAAACGAGAATAACGGAATGTAGTCGAATTAAGTCGGATTAGGAAATGAGACACTTAAAGTAGTAAATGAGTTTTGCTATTTGGGGAGCAAAATAACTGATGATGGTCGAAGTAGAGAGGATATAAAATGTAGACTGGCAATGCCAAGGAAAACTTTTCTGAAGAAGAAAAATTTGTTAACATAGAGTATAGATTTAAATGTCAGGAAGTCGTTTCTGTAAGTATTTGTATAGAGTGTAGCCATGTATGGAAGTGAAACATGGACAATAAATAGTTTAGACAAGAAGACAATAGAAGTTTTCAAAACGTGGTGCTACAGAAGAATGCTGAAAATTAGATGTGTAATTCACATAACTAATCAGGAGGTACTGAATAAAATTGGGGAGAAGAGGAGTTTGTGGCACAACTTGACGAGAAGAAGGGATCGGTTGGTAGGACATGTTCTGAGACATCGAGGGATCACCAATTTAGTACTGGAGGGCAGCTTGGAGGGAAAAAATCGTAGAGGGAGACCAAGAGATGAATACGCTAAGCAGATTCTGAAGGATGTAGGCTGCAGTAGGTACTGGGAGATGAAGAAGCTTGTTCAGGATAGAGTAGCATGGAGAGCTGCATCAAACCAGTCTTAGGACTAAAGACCACAACAACATAGTTGTAAATTGCAGCATGTTTCAAACAGTTCTTAATTTATTGCATTCCTGGCATGTAAGGGCTCCTGCCCAGATCACAGTGGCTTGCTTTTAAAACATTATTTGCTGTATCTGTATTTGATGGTGATTTGCAACATTGAAACTCATTGAAAACACTATTACTTACACAGGTGTTTATTCCTTCATTAATAACGAGTGGTATTTTTGTTTATTGTTGAGTCTGGAATTACTGGTTTAAAATAAGTTGTGTGTTACTGTAAAGGGCAACCAATAGTAACCGATTACGGCCCCATCCACAATCGTAACCGAATCCTGCCTTCCCCTGACTACCAGGTTTCAATACTTAGTACACGACTTGTAATTTCATAAAATGTTAATTTTGAACCTGTACTCTCATATAGAGTAGAATACGTTGATGTCTGTTCAAATATTTTGGCTGTGTGAATGGTAATTAATTTCCTATGTGTTAATTTAAAGAGCCAAAATCACATTGCTATTCTTAACATACATATTTATGCTGACTAAAATTCAACTAGAGTTATGTAAGTAATGATGATGTTATGGAAATTTGAGGGAAATGCATTATTACATGCCTTATGGTGAGTTGAAGGAGATGAGAGCCATAACAGACCAAAAATGGGAGTAAGCGGTAGTAGAGCAGTTAGCCTTCTGCCGCTCAGCAGTGTATCAGCAGTGTGCAAGTAGCAGCAAGTGTGCTTATTTAGTGTTCATATAAGTGTTGTAATCGAGTTGAAAATCTGTTCGAGTGTTCTTAGCGCACTTGTTTAGTTAAATACGCCAAATCATTGTGTAGTTTCGTAGCAGGGGCAGATTTGCATTTTAATATCTGTGACGTGTAAAGTCACATAGTCATCTGTCATTAGTTTATTTCTTTCAAATGGTCTTTGTATGTTACTAGCAGTACAGTTAGCCTTCTGCCGCCGAGCAGTGTGTCAGCAGTGCACAAGTAGCAGCATTACTGCATTCACTGGGCAGTCTTTTATTTTAATAACCATTTAAATTTTGTATCGAATTGTTTGTGCTCTGTGTAGACTAGTTTAGACATTCTTTGCACAACAGTATTTAGCATGGATGGGACTGTGACTGCTGTGTTCGGATGCGGGCTGACTTGGCATCCCCTCACTCCCAGCTTCTGGCCGTGTTGGCTTTGGTCACACAGCTTGAGGCTGTTGCCAATGGGCATCACTGTGGGGGTCCGGACTGGGGTTTGTCGGGGACGGCCAGCACATCCCACACATCCCCTGACCAGACTATTGCTGTGGCTGTCCAGGATACTGCTCACATTGAGGTTGACCCCTCACCTGTGGTAGAATGGGAGGTCATCTCGAGGTGTGGCAGGGGGCGAAAGACATTCCAGAGGGCTCAACGGAAGGCCTCTCCAATTTGTCTGACGAACTGGTTTCAGGCCCTGTCTGCAGCTGATACTGATCTTCGGCCAGACATAGCTGCTTGTCCTGTTCCAGAGGTTTAGAGGTTTCCCCTCAGTCTGCAAGATCCGGGGGGTCGCAGAGGGTGGGCTTACTGGTAGTTTTGAGCTCCAACGTCAGGCGCGTAATGGGACCCCATAGGTATATGGCTGCAAGGGAGGGGAATAAAACCAATGTGCACTCCATGTGCATACTGGGGGAAGTCATTCCAGATGTGGAAAGGGTCCTTCCGGATGCCATGAAGGGTACAGCGTGCACCCATCTGCAAGTGGTCACTAATGTCAGTACCAATGATGTGTGTCACTACGGATCGGAGGAAATCCTCTCTGGCTTCCAGCGGCTATCTAGTTTGGCAAAGACTGCCAGGCTCCCTAGTGGGATAAAAGCAGAGCTCACCATCTGTAGCATCATCAACAGGACTGACTGCAGACCTTTGGTACAGAGCCAAGTGGAGGGTCTGAATCAGAGGCTGAGACGGTTCTGTGACCGTATGGGCTGCAGATTCCTTGACTTGCGCCATAGGGTGGTGGGGTTTCGGGTTCCGCTGGATAGGTCAGGAGTCCACTACACACAGCAGGCGGCTACACGGGTATCAGGGGTTGTGTGGTGTGGACTGGGCGGTTTTTTTAGGTTAGATGGCCTCGGGCAAGTACAGAAAGGGCAACAGCCTCAAAGGGTGCGGGGCAACGTCAGGACATGCGAGGACCAAGCAGCAATTGGTATTGTAATTGTAAACTGTCAAAGCTGCGTTGGTAAAGTACCGGGACTTCAGGTGCTGATGGAAAGCACTGAAGCTGAAATCATTACAGGTACGGAAAGCTGGCTGAAGCCAGAGATATATTCTGCCGAAATTTTTACAAAGGTACAGACGGTGTTTAGAAAGGGTAGATTGCATGCAACCAGTGGTGGTGTGCTTGTCGCTGTTAGTAGTAGTTTATCCTGTAGTGAAATATAAATAGATAGTTCCTGTGAATTATTATGGGTGGAGATTATACTCAACAACCGAGATAGGTTAATAACTGGCTCCTTTTACCGACCTCCCGACTCAGCAGCATTTGTGGCAGAACAACTGAGAGAAAATCTGGAATGCATTTCACATAAATTTCCTCAGCATGTTATAGTCTTAGGTGGAGATTTCAATTTACCAGATATAGGCTGGGACACTCCGACGTTTAGGACAAGTGGTAGGGACAGAGCATCGAGTGACATTATACTGAGTGCACTATCCGAAAATTACCTCGAGCAATTAAACAGAGAACTGACTTGCAGAGATAACATCATGGACCTACTGATAACAAACTGACCCGAACTTTTCGACTCTGTCAGTGCAGAACAGGGAATCAGTGATCATAAGGCCATTGCAGAATCCCTGAATATGGAAGTTAATAGGAATACAAAAAAAGGGAGGAAGGTTTATCTGTTTAGCAAGAGTAATAGGAGGCAGATTTTAGACTACCTAAGAGATCAAAACGAAAATTTCTGTTCCGACACTGACAATGTTGAGTGTTTACGGAAAAAGTTCAAGGCAATCATAAAATGCGTTTTAGACAGGTACGTGCCGAGTAAAACTGTGAGGGATGGGAGAAGCCCACCATGGTTCAACAACAAAGTTAGGAAACTACTGCGAAAGCAAAGAGAGCTTCACTGCATATTTAAATGCAGCCAAAACCTCTCAGACAAACAGAAGCTAAACAATGTCAAAGTTAGCGTAAGGAGGGCTATGTGTGAAGCATTCAGTGAATTCGAAAGTAAATTTCTATGTACCGACTTGACAGAAATCCTAGGAAGTTCTGGTCTTAGTAATTGAATTGAAACAGCATATCCAGACACTCTGGGACGATAATGGCATTGAAACAGAGGATGACACGCATAAGGCTGAAATACTAAACACCTTTTTCCAAAGCTGTTTCACAGAGGAAGACCGCACTGCAGTTCCTTCTCTAAATCCTCGCAAGAACGAAAAAAATGGCTGATATCGAAATAGGTGTCCAAGGAATAGAAAAGCAACTGAAATAACTCAACAGAGGAAAGTCCACTGGACCTGACGAGATACCAATTCGATTCTACACAGAGTACGCGAAAGAACTTCTAACAGCCGTGTACCACAAGTCTCTAGAGGAACGGAAGGTTCCAAATGATTGGAAAAGAGCACAGGTAGTCTCATTCTTCAAGAAGGGTCATCGAGCAGACGCGCAAAACTATAGGCCTATATCTCTGATGTCGATCTGATGTAGAATTTTAGACCATATTTTTTGCTCACGTATCATGTCGTTTCTGGAAACCCAGAATCTACTCTGTAGGAATCAACATGGATTCCGGAAACAGCGATCATGTGAGACCCAACTCGCTTTATTTGTTCATGAGACCCAGAAAATATTAGATACAGGCTCCCAGGTAGACGCTGTTTTCTTTGACTTCCGGAAGGTGTTCGATACAGTTCCGCACAGTCGCCTGATAAACAAAGTAAGAGCCTACAGAATATCGGACCAGCTGTGTGGCTGGATTGATGAGTTTTTAGCAAACAGAACACAGCATGTTGTTCTCAATGGAGAGACATCTACAGACATTAAAGTAACCTTTGGTGTGCCACAGGGGAGTGCTATGAGACCATTGCTTTTCACAATATATATAAATGACCTAGTAGATAGTGTCGGAAGTTCCATGCGGCTTTTCACAGATGATGCTGTAGTATACAGAGAAGTTGGAGCATTGGAATATTGCAGCGAAATGCAGGAAGATCTGCAGTGGATAGGCGCTTGGTGCAGGGAGTGGCAACTGACTCTTAACATAGACTAATGTAATGTATTGCGAATACATAGAAAGAAGGATCCTTTACTGTATGATTATATGATAGCGGAAAAAACACTGCTAGCAGTTATTTGTGTAAAATATCTGGGAGTATGCGTATGGAACGATTTGAAGTGGAATGATCATATAAAATTAATTGTTGGTAAGGTGGGTGCCAGGTTGAGATTCATTGGAAGAGGCCTTAGAAAATGTACTCCATCAACAAAGGAGGTGGCTTACAAAACACTCGTTCAACCTATACTTGAGTACTGCTCAGCTGTGTGGGATCCGTACCAGGTCGGGTTGACAGAGGAAATAGAGAAGATTCAAAGAAAAATAGCACATTTTGTCACAGTGGTATTTGGTAAGCGTGATAGTGTTACGGAGATGTTTAGCAAACTCAAGTGGCAGACTCTGCAAGAGAGACACTCTGCATCGCGGTGTAGCTTGCTGTCCGGATTTCGAGAGGGTGCCTTTCAGGAGGAGATATCAAATAGATTGCTTCCCCCTACTTATACGTCCTGTGGAGATCACAAATGTAAAATTAGAGAGATTTGAGCATGCACGGAGGCTTTCTGGCAGTCGTTCTTCCTGCGAATCATATGTGACTGCAACAGGAAAGGGAGGTAATGACAGTGGAATGTAAAGTGCCCTCCGCCACACACCATTGGGTGGCTTGCGGAGTATAAATGTAGATGTAGATGTAGATAGCAATGACTGAGAGATATAACACAAACTTTAAGGAAAAAACTGTTAAAATAAAACTTAAGTATTTGAAGAACTTGTCACAAAGACAATTTGTGAAAACTGATGTTTATTGTGCTACAAAATTACTCACTGGACAGTTCTCATTCTTTATGCAAAATAATGATGTCGTATCAGATGTTCACAATTCTGTTCTGTATTTGTTAACACTAATGTTATTTTGCTTTACATTTCTTTTTCTGGGTATTGTTGATTTCAATTTGATGAGCTGTAGAGAAAGTAGTTACAAATTCCTAGCGGTCATTATCTTAAATTCAGTTGACACAATTTATTTGTCCATAAATAGATTACACGTTACACCATTTCTGATTTCAATACTATTTAAAAGTAAACGTTGATTAGTTCTGTAAACTTTTGTTACTTTTGGTTAGAGTAGATGCATTTTCCACATCTTTGGTACATTTCACTAGTATTTAAACAATAAATTATAACACGTTTCACAAGCTTTGCAACTTTGTCACAAAAACGCTGCAAAATTTTGTATTTAGTTTTGGCTTTTTAGGACACAGTTGACCAAGTACACAAGCTGCTACAAATTTGTGATTAAATTCATGAATTTCAAATTATTTAAGAAAGGTACTGGTTGTTGTGTTAAATGAATAGCAATCAATACATTAACAGTTTGACAAATTTCATTGCAATAGAGTTTCTTGATTACAAATAATTATTGACATGAGAAATATATGCTTCCATGAAAGCTTTTCATTCAAAATTTGAACTTGATGGCTAATGTCTTTTGGGGGACTTAAGTGTTTCATAGGTCACAAAATATCATGCATTTGTCATGCATGACATTCTTCAAATCAGGTAGTTGTAATAACCCAAGATTTATGCCCTATAATTTTTATGGCATCCATCAATATCCAATCTCTCAACTGAAGTTCCTTGCTCCATTTTGTGTAAATTCATATGTATCTTGATTTTTGCAGGAGAGCTCTTTGTATCCATATTATTTTCAGTTATTAACATTTCTTTGTCATATTTGAAGATCATTTCAGCATTTTATATATACTCAGAAGACATAATTATGGTAACTCTGGAAAGGTTACTCTTCCAAAGATTCCTACTTTCAGTTAAAACAGGACTGGTTGGAACAATAATTGTAAATATTAATATAAATAATATTCTGCAATCACAGATGAATTTCTATTTTTTAATGTGCCAAAAATTATTATCAGAGTTTACATTTTAATACAGTTAAGGATGTTACAGTGGTAATATCTTTCATAACTGTCTTTGGCACATTACTGATTTTGGTAGACTGTTGGCACCAAATATGGCAGAGCAAGTTGTTCCAAGTTGTTAAGCTGTGGACTGTTTTGCAATGTAATGGGCATTATAAACAGTGTTTGCTGTTAATTTAACAGATATATCAAGATATATTTAAGTAAAAAATTATGGAACTAGATTTTGTAAACAATTAGTAGAGGAAAACATGTAAAAATGGGCACAGTGGTAATTAAGGGCACCTCTCACAAAGAGGACATGAGGAGCGCTACGGTCTAGCAACCAGGACTGAAAACGGTGCCTGCTGTTGATAGACAGTGGCAGTGAACAGTTGGAAGCATTGTTTCAAGCAGTGTAGTTACAGCATTGGTTACTGTGTGATTTGGTCTTTGTTAAGGACTGCAAACATTTGGCAAGCATGAGAAATCTTTTTCTTTTTATATCCAATTAGCTGAAAACAATTTCTCAGTGATATCCAGAATAAGGGAATCCTAAGCTAGTTTTAGAAGCATGATTCATGTTACACACACTTTTAGGTTAGACGCAATAGTGGCCATGTTGCTTAAGAATGGTTGGTGTAAATATGGCCCATTGGGCTGGCCTCTATTTAAGGAGAGCCCATAATTACACCATCTCTTATCTTAAACAATGTAAAACATTTAAATAATTTTATGGGGATATGGTTAGTGGAATTTTGTTTAAAGTTCATATATACAATTCACACAGCAAGAGACAAACAAATAGAATTTTCAAATTGCACTAATAGACCCTAGTGCTTTTATTTGTCCTTGCAGAATGCCAAGAATGAAGAACTGCTGTGAATGTAAGAACCATCAGTGGGATAAATCTTAGATGGTATGTACCATAGCAGTTGTGAAAGTAGAGGAGGCTTCTGTGAAAGCTGCTGCAAGAACATTCAGAATGCCTCATACCATTTTCCAGAAATTTCTTAAACTTCACAGAATCCCTGATAAAGTGGTTCAATAGACAAAGCTTGGAAGGAAACAAATTTTAAATGCAGACCTCGAAAGAGAGCTGGTTTCTTATCTCCATGAACTGGAGCAAAAATTCTTTTAGTGCCCTTTGGTGGATCTGAGAAGAATGGCATTTTCCCCTTGCCCAGAGAAATAGTTTGACAACCCCTTTCAAAGGAGGCTGACCTTTTCCTTGAGAGACACAACGATCAGCTGTCAATTTGCAAACCTTGTGGAACTACATATGCCAGAGCCTTGGGCTTCAATAAAGAGAATGTGATGTTTTCTTTCATTTATTGGCAGACACATTCAACAAACACTCATATCCAACAGACCAAGTGTATAACATGGATGAGGCAGACCTGTCCATTGTCCATATCAAAGTTCCAAAAGAGATAGGGATGAAAGGGAATAAACAAATTGCAGCTCTAACATCTGCAGAAAGAGGGCTGCAATCACAGTTATCACATGCATGAGTGCTTCAAGATATTATGTCCTGTCAATGATAATTTTCTCCACAACCAACATGTCCCAAGCTCTACTGAGAGGCTGCCCCCCTACTGCAATTGGTAGAGCCCATCCTTCAAGATGGGTTCAAGACAATTTGTTCACTGAATGGTTCATTCACTTCATTGACAAAACATGTACAACTGAACAAAGGCCTGTTCTCCTCATGTTGGATGGTCATTAAAGCTATGTTTGAAATCCAGATGTGATTGGCTTGGTGAAAGAACACTGCATGACCATCATCTCACTTTCTCCACATTGCATCCACAAACTATGGCCTCTAGACAAGACATTCATGGGGCTTCTGAAAACATACTACATCAAAGCAGTGAAAGAATAGTTTCATCACAATGGGCACCCTCTCACACCTTACGATGTTATGGAGGTTTTTGGCCACAGCTGCCTTTGTACCCAATCAGCTAAGATAGCAATAAACAGATTCAAAGCAAGTGGACTATACCCTGTGAACCGTTACATCTTCATCGATGCTGATTTCATAGCTGCTGAGTTAGTTGTAGGAAAAATTTGCTCCACAGTGGAACATAGACCTAATGTTTCTGAATCACATACTCCTCAACTTGCTATCAGTAGACCATCGACATCATTTGCTTCTTCTTCAAGTTAACCTGGCATATAGTCACATCAAGCTCTAGCTGTGCCAGTTGATGAAGCCATTGAACCACTGGTAAGTTCTCCAGGGACTATAACAAATGCAGTTCCACCATTCAAGATATCTCCTGTCACCAACATTAAGAAGAGAGCCACAGCATCAGGACAAAAACACCAACTGCTTGCCATGTCACTGGAATGCCATACAAAGATCAGTTGACAAAGTCGCTTGACAAAAGTGCTGTCAAGAAGAGGTTGTTGACTTTCTCTGGGCTTAGAGGCTGCCCTGCAGACAGAGGTGCTAAATCCAAAGGCCTTCAAGAAAAGAAACTTTTTCTCACAAAACTATCTGTATCATCATAGGACTCTTCGGGCTTCTGCAGCCCTCATTTTGGGACAGCGATAATGACCTTGATGTGAACGATGGGGATACACCGAACTCAAGTGATGCAAGTTGCATCTTTTGTGATGAAAAGTTCTCTCAAGACAGGAGATGAGAGGTGTGAGTTAAAAGTGTTATCTGCTAAATGTGGGCACACTTAGATTGTGCTGGTGCTGAAGGAGCTACTTATGTTTGCGATTACTGTAAATAATTTCAGATTTCATGCATAAATGTTGACTAGTCTACCATTTTGTAATGTTTTAACCTATTTCATTAAAATATTTCAAAATATTTCGTGCACCTTTTTGTGGATGCCCATATTTGCAACCCATTTTTTTAAGTTCCATTTTACAAGCTCTTTGTAAAGCTTTATTTTCGAATTGAAATAATGTATACTAATCATTGTTTTGCCTCTCATCATTTCTTAAATTTGTTATAGTTGTTAATAAGGTATAAAATCTAGAATTTTTACAAAAGAAGGTACCTTTAAGCCAAAAACAAGTGAGATTGACCATATTTACACCTTTACCTCTACAGAAACAGTTAATTTATATTTTAGTCACACAGCTATTTTGCCTGTTGAGATTCTGCCTGGCTCTTTCAATCAATGTTAACAAATGCATATAGTCAAAAGTTTCATAGAAATTTTGTAAGTAGTTTTAAGCTTAACTTATGGTGTTATAATGTTTTCTTGAACTTTCCAAAACCAGTTTTGATATAAAATAGTAATTGTGACATCTGATAGAATGGTGTTTACAGTAATTACATTTGCACCTTGATAAGACATCAGAATCATTAATCTCAAAAAATTAACAGTAATTACAAATATTATCAATCCCACAATCTATGTACTGATTCTATATTAATGTTGGGGGATCAGGTTATGTACTGGTCTACACCATTGACCAGTTCCACTACAACTCTAAAGTAAGTAATCTGAAGATGGTGGTGGTGGATGAGAATCATGTGAAGTGAAATCTTATTTATTGATGTATTCTGCGAACTTTTGCATAGCACCTCATCTTTCACCGAGACATTTCTCAAATGAACCACAGTGAGTACTCCAAAATTCCTCAGAATATCATACAAGAACAAATATCATAGACTATCCACAAAAATTCAAAATACATAGAAGAAGGCAAGTTATAGGCAATTTGGAGCATAATTTTATTGGGCATGAGACACGCAAACTTGGCAAGCCAAATGATACTGAACTGTCTGATGAGAATGGCAGTGAGATGTATGATACTAAATTCAAATCATTGGCTACTAAATTCTGTGAATCTATATGTGCTAGAAGACAGATGATATTCAGCGATCCCAGACCCTGCAGACCATGTGCTGCTTCCACAAAGTACCTCGATTCCTTCCTGTTTTGTGCCTGGTTCCTCCAGATGTCTTCAGTTCCTAGGGCTGCTAGGTCCTTCACCAGGTCGTCCATCCAGCACTGCCTTGGTCATCCAATGGAGTGTTTCGTGTTTGGTTTCCCCACTAGTGTCATCTTCGCCTGTCTTCCATCTGGCATACGGGCTATATGGCCCACCCATTATATTCTTTTGCTCTTTATCTTCTGTAGGATAGTTGGTTGTTGCATCAGAAGGTAGATTTCCTCATTTTTCCTCCTCCTCCATTCTCTGTTATCTAAAACTGGTCCTCATATCTTCCTCATTACTCTTCTTTCAAATATTAATAGTTTTTCCATTTCTCACTATAAGACAAGGAAAATAAAAAAAGGGAAAAAATTGTATCACTGTAGATGAATGTGTAACACATCTAAATGCCACAGGGATGGAAGCGATGTCAAAAATGAAAGAATTTGTAAACATATAATATTTTGCTATGAAAAATTAGTTGCAGATTTACAAATTTTCAATTTAATCATTTGAAATTACTGAAAGAATGTTTAAAACATCTGTAAATTAAGTCTCAAACTATGGAAAGTCCAGGATGGAATAAAAACACTACGGGAAGGATAAATCAAACAATGGAGAGTCCAGCATGGAATAATGACAATATTATGAAAAGTATTGATTGCTATTCATCACAGAGGAAGTATTGAGTTGCAGACAAGCAATGCTACAGTAACACGACACAGTTTGATTTTCATGACCATTGGATAGTCAGTGAGTCAGTGTACTAACTGCTGTGGAGCCAGAGAGAATGCACCTGGGGGAGTTTCCATTCTGTACATAGTATTTAGTTTAGTTTGTTTTCTTGCACTTCTGCATAGAAGTTAATTGTACACATGTATTTTACTGCGTAGATTAGTGTTCATTAACTTACTATAAGTCTTTTTTGTATACATTTTTCGTGCATTAGCTTTGGATTAACCACCTTTAGATTATTGTATGCACTAAAAATAGCATTGTTGTAGAACTTAGATTACATCTTATAATGGGGCAGCTTCATGTAGCACTATTTTTCCTCAACAGTAGTTCTCAATACCAGTATAATTTTTATAATTCTGGACAGGTCAATATATCTCAGTTGCTTTTCAGAAAACTTTCATATAATCTTATACACAGTATATCTAAAAACAAAGATGATGTGACTTACCAAACGAAAGTGCTGGCATGTCGATAGACACACAAACAAACACAAATATACACACAAAATTCTAGCTTTCACAGCCAACGGTTGCTTCATCAGGAAAGAGGGAAGGAGAGGGAAAGACGAAAGGATGTGGGTTTTAAAGGAGAGGGTAAGGAGTCATTCCAATCCCGGCAGCGGAAAGACTTACCTTAGGGGGAAATAAGTGTGGGTATACACTCGCTCACACACACACACACACACATATCCATCCACACATATACAGATACAAGCAGACATATTAAAAGGCAAAGAGTTTGGGCTGAGATGTCAGTCGAGGGGGAAGTGCAGACGCAAAGATGTTGTTGAATGACAGGTGAGGTATGAGTGGCGGCAACTTGAAATTAGCGGAGATTGAGGCCTGGTGGATAACGGGAAGAGAGGATATATTGAAGAGCAAGTTCCCATCTTCAGAGTTCGGATAGGTTGGTGTTAGTGGGAAGTATCCAGATAACCCGGATGGTGTAACACTGTGCCAAGATGTGCCGGCCGTGCACCAAGGCATGTTTAGCCACAGGATGATCCTCAATACCAACAAACACTGTCTGCCTGTGTCCATTCATGCGAATGGACAGTTTGTTGCTGGTCATTCCCACTAGAATGCATCACAGTGTAGGCAGGTCAGTTGGTAAATCACGTGGGTGCTTTCACACGTGGCTCTGCCTTTGATCGTGTACACCTTCCTACTAGCAACAAACTGTCCATTCACATGAATGGACACAGGCAGACAGTGTTTGTTGGTAATGAGGATCACCCTGTGGCTAAACATGCCTTGGTGCACGGCCAGCACATCTTGCCACAGTCTTACACCGTCCAGGTTATCTGGATACTTCCCGCTAACACCAACCTATCCGAACTCCGGAGATGGGAACTTGCTCTTCAATATGTCCTCTCTTCCCATTATCCACCAGGCCTCAATCTCCGCTAATTTCATGTTGCCGCCACTCATACCTCACCTGTCATTCAACAACATCTTTGCCTCTGCACTTCCGCCTCGACTGACATCTCTCCCCAAACTCTTTGCCTTTTAATATGTCTGCTTATGTGTGTATATGTGTGGGTGGATATGTGTGTGTGTGTGTGTGCGAGTGTATACACATCCTTTTTTCCCCCTAAGGTAAGTCTTTCCACTCCCGGGATTGGAATGACTCTATACCCTCACCTTTAAAACCCACATCCTTTCGTCTTTCCCTCTCCTTCCCTCTTTCCTGACGAAGCAACCGTTGGTTCCGAAAGCTAGAATTTTGTGTGTATATTTGTGCTTGTTTGTGTGTCTATCGACGTGCCAGCGCTTTCGTTTGGTAAGTCACATCATTTTTGTTTTTAGATATATTTTCCCCACGTGGAATGTTTCCCTCTATTATATTCATATCATTAATTTGAACCCAACAATTACTTTTGTTATTGTCACTGTTGCATTTCGAAATCTTTTCTGTCGTCTTATTTTCTCTTTCTGTTTCTGCCAGTAGTTTCACTTTGTATTCACCTTCTCCGTTTTACCGTAATCTACTATACAATTTTATCCCGCCTATATATACTCAATAATACGTCACCCACTTCCAAACCTTAACGGAAAAAAAATTTTTTTTTCCACTTTCAACACTACCGCTGCTATAAAATCCACCGTTTCTGGTTCACAAACAGTTCCTTTCACCTATTTATCAACCATTTCGGCTGGTTCTGATAACTTTCGCTTTATTTCCATTTCCGTTTTCCCCACTTCACTGATAATTTTTAGTCGCTTCCCACAGGTTTTAACGTCATTATTTCTGCGCCAGACAGTTGTTAGCCTCATTTTCATAATCTGCCGCCACAAAACCACTCCTTTTAATACATTTACACGCAGTTTTTTCGAAATTTTCCCGAATTTCTCCATCCTTTAACGTGTTTTGGCGGCAACACAACTACCTAACCTTTGTGCACATCGTTGTCTACAAACCCAAGTTCACCACAGGATCAACATAGCCCAGCTTTAACCAACACTTTTTCGCCTTTTTTCACAACAGATCTCCAGTTACTTTCTAGTTCACCTTTATCTCTCCCCATATATTTTTATTTTCGTTTTCATTTTCCTCATGTTACACTTTCCACTTTCTAATACCATGTCACCCTCACAACACCCCCACAACGACCACATTAAGTTTTATTTACATTCCCTCGGCAAACATGCCTTCACCCTAGCCAGATTACGCTCGCATATTTTATTTTCTCAGGCTTTTATGACATTTGGCATTACCCCCAAAGGCCTCATACTTAAAGTTCCCATCTCTGGCTGCAACCCTTTTCCATCAGTCCCTATACCAGTTCCAAACTGAACAATCCATTGCCCTCACCCACCTAATCCTTCTCCTACACATCAACTCAGCCAATGAACACACCCGTCAACTCCTATCCTTAATAAAAGTCCTCAATCTTTCCTCTCCCACATCCACACTGGCTGTTCAGAGCATACTCCTACAGGCCAACCGCAAATTAGAACAGCATGCCACCCTTCACCTCAAAAAACTATCCAATCTCCTGGTTTCCCACCTCTGGAAAGGCAACTCACTCACCCTTCACAACCTTTCCAGCAAACCTCAACCTCCTCTCATTGCACACAAACCCAGTCTCTCCCATCTACTCAATCTCCCACTTCCAGCTCCACTCCCTCCTAAGCCTCAAAATTCCAATCAACACAATCTGGAACCACAAGACCCTAATTCATTAGTTAACCTTTCCTCCAAACCTCTCTCCCAATCAGAAACCTCTGTCCTATCCAAAGGCCTCACCTTCAGCCCCACTCCCTGATTCAACCAAACAGCCCTTGTCAAAGATTTACTGTCCTACACTCGTACTCTCTGCTGGAAATATCACTTTGCCACGAAGAAAAATGATCCTAATCCTACTCCTAACGATCCAACTCCCCAAGACACTATCCAAATTGAACCCTGCCTGGAACAGTTCCGTCCTCCGTCACAGCGGGACCCACTTCCTCTTCCTCAAAATCACCCTCTCCAAACCTTCCAGGAATTTCTCACTTCCAGCCTTGCCTCTCAATCCTTCTTAAAAAACCTTAATCCTACTCCCAACATCACCACTGCTGAAGCCCAGGCTATCCGTGATCTGAAGGCTGACCGATCCATCGTCATTCTTCCGGCGGACAAGGGTTCCACGACCGTGATACTTGATCATCGGGAGCATGTGGCTGAGGGACTGCGTCAGCTTTCAGACAACACCACATACAAAGTTTGCCAAGGTAATCCCATTACTGATGTCCAGGCGGAGCTTCAAGGAATCCTCAGAACCTTAGGCCCCCTACAAAACCTTTCACCTGACTCCATCAACCTCCTGACCCCACCGACACCACACACCCCTACCTTCTACCTTCTTCCTAAAATTCACAAACCCAATCATCCCGGCCGCCCCATTGTAGCTGGTTACCAAGCCCCCACAGAACGTATCTCTGCCTACATAGATCAACACCTTCAAACCATTACATGCAGTCTCCCATCCTTCATCAAAGACACCAACCACTTTCTCGAATGCCTGGAATCCTTACCCAATCTGTTACCCCCGGAAACCATCCTTGTAACCATTAATGCCACTTCCTTATACACAAATATCCCGCACGTCCAGGGCCTCGCTGTGATGGAGCACTTCCTTTCACGCCGATCACCTGCCACCCTACCTAAAACCTCTTTCCTCATTACCTTAGCCAGCTTCATCCTGACCCACAACTTCATCACTTTTGAAGGCCAGACATACCAACAATTAAAGGGAACAGCCATGGGTACCAGGATGGCCCCCTCGTACGCCAACCTATTCATGGGTCGCTTAGAGGAAGCCTTCTTGGTTACCCAGGCCTGCCAACCCAAAGTTTGGTACAGATTTATTGATGACATCTTCATGATCTGGACTCACAGTGAAGAAGAACTCCAGAATTTCCTCTCCAACCTCAACACCTTTGGTTCCATCAGATTCACCTGGTCCTACTCCAAATCCCATGCCACTTTCCTTGACGTTGACCTCCATCTGTCCAATGGCCAGCTTCACACGTCCCTCCACATCAAACCCAACAACAAGCAACAGTACCTCCATTATGACAGCTGCCACCCATTCCACATCAAACGGTCCCTTCCCTACAGCCTAGGTCTTCGTGGCAAACGAATCTGCTCCAGTCCGGAATCCCTGAACCATTACACCAACAACCTGACAACAGCTTTTGCATCCCGCAACTACCCTCCCGACCTGGTACACAAGCAAATAACCAGAGCCACTTCCTCATCCTCTCAAACCCAGAAACTCCCACAGAAGAACCACAAAAGTGCCCCACTTGTGACAGGATACTTTCTGGGACTGGATCAGACTCTGAATGTGGCTCTCCAGCAGGGATACGACTTCCTCAAATCCTGCCCTGAAATGAGATCCATCCACTCCACCAAGAGTGTCTTTCCGCCGTCCACCTAACCTTCGTAACCTCTTAGTTCATCCCTATGAAATCCCCAAACCTTCTTCCCTACCCTCTGGCTCCTACCCTTGCAACTGCCCCCGGTGTAAAACCTGTCCCATGCACCCTCCCACCACCACCTACTCCAGTCCTGTAACCCGGAAGGTGTACACAATCAAAGGCAGAGCCACGTGTGAAAGCACCCACGTGATTTACCAACTGACCTGCCTACACTGTGATGCATTCTATGTGGGAAAGACCAGCAACAAACTGTCCATTCGCATGAATGGACACAGACAGACAGTGTTTGTTGGTAATGAGGATCACCCTGTGGCTAAACATGCCTTGGTGCACAGCCGGCACATCTTGGCACAGTGATACACCGTCCGGGTTATCTGGATACTTTCCACTAACACCAACCTATCCGAACTCTGAAGATGGAAACTTGCTCTTCAATATATCCTCTCTTCCCATTATCCACCAGGCCTCAATCTCCGCTAATTTCAAGTTGCCGCCACTCATACCTCACCTGTCATTCAACAACATCTTTGCCTCTGCACTTCCGCCTCGACTGACATCTCTGCCCAAACTCTTTGCCTTTTAATATGTCCGCTTGTGTCTGTATATGTGTAGATGGATATGTGTGTGTGTGCGAGTGTATACCCGTCCTTTTTTCCCCCCTAAGGTAAGTCTTTCCGCTCCCGGGATTGGAATGACTCCTTACCCTCTCCTTTAAAACCCACATCCTTTCGTCTTTCCCTCT